>NC_029793.2:3926069-3928663 GCF_000816755.2 Arachis ipaensis | reverse complement strand
AAAAAAAAAAAAAAAGCTTTTTTTAAGCTTTTACCAAGACATGGGATAAGATACTTTTCCTTTTGATCAATGAATTTTGTCCAATATGCAGAATTGCATTTATGAAATAGCCATGTCCCAGGATGATCCTAAACCACTAAATATCCCCTAGAAGTATTCTGAGAGCTGAACCACAAACATGGCTGGGCATCAATATTGAACATTTTTTCATTATCCTATGATACAAATTTATATGTTGCATGAGATGTCTTTTGGACATACTAAAGACCTTAGGTTTGACAGCAATTGTATTCACAATCTGTCATTATCTTTTGAACTCTTCTTTCCCTGATTTGGCATGTCTCATTTGGTTATCATCAGGCTTTGGTCACAGATATATGTGATAAAACTCTTTACTATACATGTATAACTGCTGAAGTAATTGAGTTCTACCAATTGTTATACAGACTTATGTAGCAATAGATAGAATTGTTACTAATCCTCTGTGCTAGCCCTTTAGTATTTGCAGGTTTATTTTATAATTCTGTTTATCAAATTTGAAATATATGCCTATTTATATTTAATTTTAATAAATGTAGTTGACTTAATAATCTCTATTTTTATTTGTATATACCCTAAAAAGCACATGCTTCATGACCTGTCATAGTTAGAGATGAAAAAATGGCACAAATAACTGAAGTTGGAAGGAGAGGGTCATGCTATTAAGGTATATCTTTTCGTTTAGAGTTATTATCGATTTTTACTATATTTATTCCAAATTCCGGTTGTAGCTTATCAATCTTAGTCCATGTTCTCTAGGAATTTGTAAGCATAGAAATTTAAATAAAATTCTTAAAAAGAAATATTAAAAGTAATTGCAAAGAATTTCTTTACTTAATTGTTCTTATTGATGACATGATTGGGGTCATGAATTATTTATTAAAATAACTGTTCTCATGGTTTATTAACATATGATTGTTTACAAAATGCAACTATGGAATATAGGTTATTTACATGACTAAATTTACTGGTAGAAAGGTATAGTTGAACTAAACCTTTTAAAATTAGGACCTTAAGTGATGGTCACAAATTCTTTGATTAGTTATGTACATGAACGAAGTCTTTGATATGCTTTAATTAATAAAATCATTATTTTATTACTTTTCTACCTTTGAAGTTTGGAATATTATTTCTTTAATTGACATCCACATTATGAAAGGCCATACCACTGAATCTGGTTCAGTTCAATCTAACCATTTTTGCTTTATCTCTAATTTTATTTATTATATATAGGAGAGGTTGGCGAAGGAGAATGTTTTGCTTTCAAACACTGTCAGGAAGCTTAGCAAAGATGTCTATAAGATGTGAATTATTACTATATAATTCTGTCTTTGAATGAATAATTCTTAGTTCCTTGGCTTTATTTAGCAATTTGCTAAAGGGTTTAGGGGACATATCCAATTCTAATTATCTCTCTCTGAATTTTTAGGTCTTTAGATTTTTTGTTTTAGCAGTTTTTGCTGTAAATGTATTCTTGTTAAACTGTGGGCTTGTGTTCTTATAAACTTCATGCCTTGCTGTTTATGACAACTATCGAAGCATATAGCATACTTGGAAGATTACAACAGGCTAAGGCCTTTGAGTTACAGAGGAGCTGATGTGTTTCTTTTGTGTTTTTCTCTCATCAGCAAAGCCAATTATGAGAATGTTTCCAAAAAGGTTTTCTTTATGATTTTGAGATTATTAATAATTAGCATCCGTCACATTTCAACAAGTCTTTAAGAAGAATAAAGATTCTTGAATTATTAATTAACAGTGGATGCCTGAGTTGAGACATTATGCTCCAAATTTGTCATTTCCATTTTAACATGATCATAACTGCTACCCTAATTAGAGTTCTCGTCAAACTAAAAATTCAGATCAAAATTTACTAGTTGGCTTTTTGCACTGTCATTTATGGAGCCATCCACGGCTCTCCCAATGAATCAACTCTTTAGTAATATTGTTGTTTTTATTCTTTTTTCTTATCTACACAATCGCAGAAGTCAACCCATCCTTTCTTCTTGCAACCTTTGCATCCAATTCAACCTCTTCCTGTCATCAAATTTTATATTAGAAATTTTAAAGAAAAATGAAGCTAGATTTATGCAGAGTGCATGAATCAATTTGACTCAAATCCATTAATAAAAAAACCAAAGATATTTAATCGTATAAAATGAAGAGAAAAAACTTATTTAAAGCTTTGTTGTTGAGTAATACTAAAGATATTTAATCGTATAAAATGAAGAGAAAAAACTTATTTAAAGCTTTGTTGTTGAGTAATACGATATACCGAAATTAAGAGAGACATAATCAAATTAATTATATGAGAGTGATAGAGTTTAGATTTTCGTGAGAGTAATGATAAATAAATTTGAATAAGAATGGCAACATTACCCAAGTGTATGAATATCCACTCTATATTTGTTCGAGATGTATCACTCATAGAGTTTATTTAGTTGAAATTAAGTTTATAAATGTTTTAGTATGTTTGACCAAATTTTAATAATAAAACTAAAAATAATAGATAAATTAAAAAATATATTTTTTTTAGAAATTAAAATTTACATTTACAT
>NC_029793.2:3921295-3925941 GCF_000816755.2 Arachis ipaensis | reverse complement strand
AAAAACTCACTCAAGTAGTCAAGTCTTTTATGTTACAAAAAAATAGCAGGATTAATTTTTGAATTTCGTTTGGTTCAAGGTTTTGAAAATCGGACCGGCCGGTTGGACCGATTTAATTGCAAACCGGCAATGCAAACGATCCGGTTCTTTTCCAATAACTGCCGGTGAAAAAACTGCTAAGAAATCGGTGAACCGGCCGAAAACCGGCCGGTTGGGCCGGATTGATGACCGGTCGGTTCCTCTAAAACGAGGCCGTTTTTAATCTATTCTATTATATAAAAATCAGATTTTTGCACTTAATAATGGAGCTGATGTGACATGCTTCTGAGAGTGTTTCTCGATTTATTTCTTAACTTATTAAATACAAGTTATTACGATAAACTAACTATATCAACTAATTGATTTGATTAGATATTTAAATATCATATATTTTATTATAATTTATATCAATTTGATTTGGTAATATTTTCTAATTCATTTATTTTAATATTCTGTTAATATTTTTTAATTTAATTCTTTTAATTTATTAAACCAAATTTATTGTGTGTATTAATTAATTAATTTGATTAATTTATTAGTCATTAAATAATAAATTTATGAATAAAATAGATAATTGAGATATTTTTAACTAATAATTAAATCAAATCAAATCAAATAATATATATTAAGCTAAATTCAAATCATGTGAATTAAAGACTAAATTAAAATAAGATAATTTCTTACTTATTCAAGTTGAGTGCAATAAATACAAATTAATTTTGTTAGATAATCATAGTTGTCTGGTCTACTATATATAGATGGCCACACAAAATTATAAGAATCATAATTTTTATTACTCTTGCTATTTCAACTCTTTTTTTCTTCTTCTTTTTTTTTTCTTTATGTATAATTTCTTTTATGTATAAATGTACCCAAAATGAGAAAGTATGGATGAGTGTTTTATTGATTGTTTGTTTGATGAATATATCTCAATTTAGGCATTCTACTAATATGGATGGAAGTTAACCTGTAGCAATTCAAAGTGGCCAATGTATTTTTTTATAGTATTAGATATAATAATATTTGTTAAAATGAATATATCCATTGTAATAAATTTTTTTTTCAATTATTATATTTTTATGTTAGTCGTGTAACAAGATAATAAAATAGGTTGACTTTAATATCATTAGAAGCTAAATTTAATGGTTCAAACAAGCACCACTAATTATGTTAAAAAAGTAATTTGTAATAATAATGTGATTTACATATTAATTTTTTTTGAGTAAATTCATTTCAAAATGTAGAAATTAGACTCAATTACGCTAAAATTTTAAAGGTAATCAGAATTTGGCAACAAATTTAACACTCATTAAGGAAATAAATTTATTTATGATTATTTTCTAATTATAAATAATAACAATGTTTTTTTTGAATTTTTTAACAAAAATATATCTTAATTTTTGTCTTTTTATCTTTTATATTCATTGATTATACTAATTTTTTTATAGTGTATTTTTTTGTATTAACTACACGCATTATCTTTTTTGTTTTCTTCTATTTCTTTAAATAATTTATTTTACTTTTACACCTTATATTTTTATTATATTTCACTTCATCTTAGTCATAATCTAATTTTTTTATAATTTATTTAAAGGTAAAAATCTCTCTATAACCACTAACATCGCCGATAACAAAATTATAAGTCTCTATAAAATAAAAATAAAAAGTATATATAATTTTAAAGTTATTAATTATAAACTATGGACAAATTTTTTTTAAAAAAAATTTATGGATCAACATGTAATTTTTTTATATTTTTATTTTTTTTTATTTTTTAGACTTATCAACATTTAAGTTGTCTATACATCTCTTCTCAAAATATTATGATTTCACAAGTTATAATATGTGGAGTAAATCACCTTTATAAACCATTTGCAAACCAGTTTTACGTATATCTACCAAAGTAAAAAAAATTACGCGCATGTCTCAATTTACATATCTATATAAATTAAATTTATGGAGTTCGAATTATGTGTTTTCGTAGTAAATCGAATCTATAAGATTCAAATTACTTGGATGCTATCTATGTGCTACTAAATTGAATGAAGGAGATTCGATTTACAATGAGTTTGATTACTATTAAGTGAGTATAAATCGAACGTTATTACTTTGATTTAGCATAGACCATATAAATCGATATTTATAGATTCGATTTAGTAGGGGATGACATAATTCAAATTTATTGAATTCAATTTACTTTCGAATCACAATGTCAAGATATTCGAATCCTATAGATTCGATTTATTACTTATTACCCTAATTCGAATTCATTAAATTCGATTTATATAGAAACGTAAATGGAGATAACTAGGTAACGTTTTTGGGTTTGGGGGATTTAGGTAATTTTGGGGTGGCTTTGGTTTATCAACATAAATTAACCTAATATGTGATATTAGTTATTGTTATATATATATATATATATGAAAAATGTGACTTATTTATGCATTGTTTGGATTAAAAAAATTTGTAAAAAAATAAAATGCTGGAGAAGAAAATAGATAAAAAAAATTAATTTTTTATTGTTTGGATCAACAAAAAAATTGAATGAAAAACGTAAAAATGTATGTGGAGCTCATGCAAATTTTTTCTCTTCAAAGTTGCGAAGAAAACTTATGCAGAAGTGCAAACATGGATTAAAATACAGAGTTACCATTTGAATTATAATTTATATATAATATATAAAAATATTAATATAATTTTACTCTATTATAATTTTTTCTCTTCTTACTTTTCCTTTCATCCAAGTAAAAGAAATTTTTTCTTCTATTTTCTTTCCATTCATTTTTTCTTCATCTAAACACACACACAAAAATATACTTTTCTTTTCATTTTGTTTCCTCTCATTTTCTTTCTTTCTATTTTCTTTCCTCTTATTTTTTATCTTATATTCAAAAAATAACTTAGTGTTTATCTATTTATCTTCTATTAATATTGTTATAACAAGGATACATGTGACTATATAAAAAAGATATAACATAAACTTTGATTATCTGAAAATTTATTGAGTGGTTAGAATAACTCCACGTCACAAATCAATGATTGATAGCAATAGGGATGATCACAAAAACAGCCAAAAAAAGTATTTGCAGGGATTACTCACATTTTGGGCTAGATAGGAACTCGTGAAATCCTCACGACCTGCCACCCGAAAATGGATGGGAACTTCGGGTGGCAAACGAGCCAAAATCTGGCGGGCTGACCCGCATAACCCGACAAAAAAGGAGGGTTGGGCTGGAAATTTAAGACTGCCAAATTTAAAAAGCCCACCTACCCTGCACCACCTAATCCATGAGCTTTGGCGGGCTTCGGTGGGATGGTGCAGGTTTTTCCGCTGGGCAAAGCTTTTATTTTGTCAAGACCATTTTTTTACAAATTTCTATGATGTTATTAATCTACAAGAGGATGAAGATGATAATTGATGTTCTAAGTTATATTTTGGATTATGTTTTTATGTTTGATTGATTATAAACTTGAAGATGTTTAATTATATATTTTGGACAATATTTGTTTTACTTTGGACAATATTGATTTTATTATTTTGTTTCAAAAAATTTGGTTTATAATTATGTTTATTACATATTTATAATTATAATTTTTTTATATTTTTAGAAATTATAAATTTATTGAAATTATTGTGAAATTATATATATTATTTAATATTTAATGATTTATTAATAAAAAATTAAAAAATTAATTAAAAAAAAAAAAGAGAATAGAAGCGGACTTTTCTGTTTGCCACCCCTAATGGGACACAGACATAAGTATCCGCCCTATGGAATAAAATTATTAATTTATCCTAATTTATATATACATAAATTCATCATTTCTTGAATTTAGTAACCTTAATTTCTGCCTCCAATTCGAATTCTTTCTTTTTCTTTCAGATTCATTCTCAACTTCGATCCTCTCTCTCTAACTCACTTTCTCTGCCTCTCAAGTCCGTCACTACGTCGCTCAGTATCGTTCCAAAAATTATGTTATGTTATTATGTTGGAATATGTTTTTATGTTTTCTCCTTTTGAAATGTTATTTTTCATAACGAATATGTTATAAATTGTGTTGAATTATATTGAACTGATTATTTTATGATTATTATATTATGTCTTTTTGTGTTAATTTTTTTCAAAAGTTTACCGAGGAGATCTGCATTCCCTAAAGGGTAATTAAACAAGAACTTGCAATGACGGAAAAGGAACGAGGGCATTTTTTTTAAATAGGAGTGAGGGATGGGAAAGGGCTTCTCACGCTCCTCTGAGTACTCATTACCATATCTAACTAGCAACGGAAATCCAATCTGAGTCGATTTAAGAGGGGACGCGTGGATTTCATCTGCATTGGGCCTTTAAGGTAATGAACCTAAGTCGGATTTGAGACCCTAACAATAGATTTTAGTTGATCTTGCTTGCATTGAGGTCTTACTAGGCCCAATTATATCTTGAAAATATTTTGAGTCATTGTTATAGTAAATACTATACTATTTAATATTATAACACTTAGTATATATAAAAATTAAATATATTTACAAAACATTTTTTTAATTCAAATTAAAAAAATTAATTATCTCTTTCTTAGTTTTAAATATTATTTTTTAATGTAACGAAAAAGTA
>NC_029793.2:3911700-3912978 GCF_000816755.2 Arachis ipaensis | reverse complement strand
TCTTCAGTCCAATTCAGGACTATGTTAAGGGTTTCTCTGAGATTTGATCTACAGACCCTTTTCTTTTCCTTGATTTCAGCCATTGTAGGAATGTTTCTAATTATCCCTGTTCTCTGGGTTTGAATTGGAGCTTTATCTGCTCTTTTTAGGGTTTGCTCTGGATGGAGAGCTTCATATTCCCTGAAGGATTCCTTGGCTTCTTCCAGTGTTAAAAACCCTCATTTATGAATTATCCTTGATTGATGTGTGAATGGTGCCGCTTTTTTCCAGACATCATATACTTCTTTCATAGGGCCATTATAAATTACATAATATTTTTTATCTTGGGTAGATTTTTTAATAATTTCAGCAATTATTTTATTTTCTAAAATTTTTTCTTCACCTGATTTGTCCACCATGCTTAGCTGGCTGAACTCTGATGGTTTTGCTTGTTGTGTTGATTTCATTGCTTCAATGGCCTTTTTGAAGGATTGGATCTGTGTCCTTATTTGCTGACAATGCTTGCATTTTTCGAGTTCTTGCTCATATTTTTGAATTTCTTGATCTAATGCGTTGTAGACGAGCTCCATTCTCTTGTTAATGTATCTGCAATAACATTTTTGTCACCCTTAATATATTCAATTTTTATTGGATATTGTAACAAAAATAATTGCCATCTTACCAATCGTCCATGATTATAATCAACTTTTAAATTATATCGTATGAAACCTGTTAGGTAACTTGAATCTGTCCTTAATGTAAATTCTCTGGGTAGTAAATCAATTTTCCATTTTTTAAGAGATTTAATTGCTGCTAGAGTTTCCTTTTCATGAGTGGTATATCTCTGTTCTGTTGGAGTAAAAGTCCCTGAAATATACCTGCAAAGTAATTCCTTTTGGAAATATTTAGAATCTAGTGATTCTTTTTCTTGTTCCAAACTTTTTATAGCTTTCTTAGCGTTTAGACATCCTGACCAGGTTATGTCTGAAGCATCTGTTTCTACTATTAAGTAGTCGTTTTCTTCTGGAATATAAAGTTCTGGAAGTTTTTCACATAATTCTTTAACTCTTTGAATTTGCATACTATCTTTTTCATCCCATTTTCATTCTTTTTTAGTACTTATTTTTTGAAATAAGCTTTTAGTGTATTCTGTTATATTCTTTAAAAATCCTTTATCAGAAATATAATTTATACACCCTAAAAATCTTTGTAATTGTTTTCTATCTTCTATTTTATTAGGAAATAAATTTACCTTTTCTAGAACATTAGGTTGAAGTTTTAGCTTTCCTTGAGTGGATA
>NC_029793.2:3909957-3911677 GCF_000816755.2 Arachis ipaensis | reverse complement strand
GTTTTGATTTTTGATTTATTGAAGAATCGTGTGGAGCTTTTAAAACTATATATGTTAATTCTTGAATGAATGGATGATATAGCTTTAAAAAGTTATTTCCTATGATAAAATCCATTCCAAAATCTAACATCTATATAGATGGAACAATGAACCTATAATTTTGAATAAAAATTTCAGCCATCTCTGCTTTTTGGTCAATTTTATGTATTGATTTGTCAGCTATTCTAACTCTTAATGGTTTCTTTAATTTTTTCCAATCAAGATTTATATTTGTACTAGCAAAACATTGTGTTGCTCCAGTGTCTATGAAAGCATTTATAAATTTTTCTGTTATTTTTATAGTAATAAATGTGACATTATTACTCAGTCTCTGAGTCTGTTTCTGAGACATATTCAAAAATATAGTCTAGGTTATCATCAGATTCTTCTAATGGTTCCATGAAACAAGACTTAGCAATTTCTATTTTCTGGTAAGATCCTTTTTATCCTTCTTTTTTTGACATTCATTTGCATAGTGTCCTTCTTCTTGGCAATACCAACACTTACAATTTTCTTTTTTATTTGGGCAATAGTCACTTTTTTGTCTTTTGTTTTTATTGTTATTTCTTTTTCTAAAATACCTCTTTTTTCTCCAGTTTGGATAGTATTTTCTTTTTCTAAATTGATATTTTCTTTTTCTTTGAAAATTTTTATTAAGACCATATTTTTGGGGTATCTCTTCATTATTCTGACAGCAAATTCTAATTATATTTGCAAATCTTTTTTTAGTCGCTTCTTGCATACAACGTTCTTTTATTTCCTCTCTTATTGCAGAGGTTGCTCCACCAAAATTATTTTCAATTGTCCCCCTATTTATTTCTCTTATAAATCTTCCCATTATAAATTCATTAGCAGGATATGGAAGTTTTGTTATATACATACTAACATAATGATTTTTATCTTCTTCTTTTAATTTGTAATAATGTATTCTATATTCACATATATAAGACTCCACATTACATAAATCATATATCTGAATATTAGCTAAATGATTTTTTGCTTCTTTATATTCTTTATTATAAACTTCTTGTCTATGACCTATAATATTTTTTCCAAAAAATTCTTTATATAGAATCATCATTATATATAATATCTTATCATAAGCTGTTATTTTTGTTGCTAATTCTTCTATTATTTGGTTTTCTATTGATGTCATATAATCTCTTATAGTTCCTTTAGTATGAAACCCTATGTAATTCCAAATATCTCTTCGAGATAATTCACTAAGTTTTGGATTAGTAAAGGCTTCTAATAAGAAGGAATTCAACCAATTTTCGAAAATTTCTTTTTCATTCTTTTTACAGTCTAAATCGAGCATTCTTTCTCCTTCCATTACCTGAATTTTAGGAACGTATTTTGATGGTATTTTTGTATATTTTGAATCTTTATTTATAAACCCTTTTTTAAAAGCATAATTATCAAAACCTGTTTCCATTTAAATTGAGATTGACTATCCTTAGATGTTCCAGCTTCGTTTTTTACTTGTATTGGAATTGCTGGTTCTTCGTCACTTGAATAATCTAGGATGTGTTCTTTATTTTCTATATTTTCAGAATTTACTAATTCTTCTTCTATTTGAAATCCCTATTCCATAATATTATTTTCCTGAGTCATTTTTAATTGTTTAAAAAGCATTGTAACTTCTTCTAATTTTTCTTCAATATTCATAATTTCAATGGTG
>NC_029793.2:3867124-3909445 GCF_000816755.2 Arachis ipaensis | reverse complement strand
GTATCCTTAGCTCCCACTTGAGTTTGAGGGGGGATGTTAGAGAATCATTAGCATCAATTAGGATCAATTAGTATCGTCTATATTTATGTAGTATATCTGTATATTAATTATAGGATTCTATGCCTTTATTACTCTGATTCATTTAGCAGCTATAAATACCTCTTGTATATTGTACTTTCCATCACAACTCAATAATACACTTTTCATATTATTCTCTCAGTCTCTTGTTTCTAACATGTTTAAAAAGCATTGTAACTTCTTCTAATTTTTCTTCAATATTCATAATTTCAATGGTGGTTTTACTTTTAATTCTGCTATGTTGATTATATTTTGAAAATTTTCTTCTTTGGGATTCTCTTTCTGAAAATATTTATTTAATATCTGTTTGATTTCGTTTATATTAGGTTCCTCTTTTTCCTTATTTCTTTGAAATTTTATGGATACTAAAATTTCTTCAAGCATATCTACTATAGAATTTAATTGTGGGTTAAAAGTATGATAAAGATGTGGGGAATCATTTCCATGGTAGCATTTTTTAGAAATTCCGTGTGAAATATAAGTTTTTTCAGGTTTTTGAAGTCCTTCAATAAAACTTATAGTAAAATAAAGATTTTGAAAAAAATCATTTTGTATTGATTTTAGGAATTCGGTGTCATTACAATTAACATTAGTTAAAATCATTAGTTTTTGACTTTTTGATCTATTAATTTTGATAGTTTAATAATTTCTTCTCGTAGATCTTCTAATTTACTTTTTTTTCATTAGGTAACGCTTTTCTTATAAAAAACTACCATTTTAAGTGTTTTGTAGTAAAAAGTGTGATTTTAAAATATATGATTTAGATTTTGGCACGTAGATGTCTTTAGAAAAAGTTATTTTTGTGATGTTTATGTGAGTGGTAACTTTATGTATTACTCAGTGCAGGCCATGGAAACATACACTAGTAGTTTTTTAAAAAATAAAACCCGACCCGGACCCACTCGTGACCCTAAACCCCCTCCTTCTTCCCCCATTCATTCATCTCAGTCTCACACTCTCACTAACCGTGAATCCTAGCCCTCTGAAGCATTCCCAGCCCAGTAGCCGTCCATCGTCGCCGGGGTTCTCAGGTCATCAGCGCCACCGCCGTCGCCTGGTCTCTTCCCCCATTCATTTATGTCAGTCTCACTCCACTCGTGAACGGTGAACCCTAGCCCTCTGAAGCATTCCCAGCCCAGTAGCCCTCCATCGTCGTCGCGGTCCTCATGTCGTCAGCGCCACCGCCGTCGCCTGCTCCTCAGCACCGCCGCTTCTTCCTCTTCGTCTTCGCTGGCCTCTCGAACCCAGGTGAGTGAATCCTCGTCTTCATCTTCTCTGAACTTCCTCTTCAATTTTTGTTCCATAATTCTTCAATTCATCTTGGGTATTGCGTGTGTGTTCTTCGTTCTTCGGTCTTCTTAGAATGTATGGTTCTGATTCCAGAACGCCTAATATTGCTGTTTTAGTGTTTTGCACTTTTGCTGCTTTGTAATTGTTAATTTGTTACTCTGTTTTGGTGTGTTGTTAATGCCGAAAAGTGGAAACTTACTCTGTTTTGCAATATTGTTGAATGGCTGAATGCTGTAGGCAGAATTGCTGATAGGGTCTTGTTTTGGTTATTTAACTCTTTTTGAAAGGCACGCGTAGTCACGTGGCCCACGGAAAAAGAAATAGGAAATGGAAATAGTCAAGTAGATACTCTACTATTAGTGCAGTCGGGAAGTTCCAAGTTTGTGAAGCTAATCCTTATCGCCGTCGTGGCCGCCGCTAACCTCTCTTTAAGTTGTTATGGAGCAGCCACATGATTATTACGAGAGGAAGAGGAAGCCTTTAAGAGTCAGCATAAACGCCCCGAAACGGCTGCTGTCTTCGATGGTAACGCAATCGCAGCCGCTGCCGTTCCTTCCGGATGAATTTATCAGAGAAATCTTGCTGAGGCTTCCGCCAAGATCACTGCTTCGCTTACGGAGAGTGTGCAGTTCATGGAAATCCCTAATTTCCAGCTCCCAATTCGCCAAAGACCATCTTCAACATTCAACCGCCGCGGATCCAAGTTTGAGTGAGCCACGAGTTGCTTATCATCATTATTGCCACCACAGATTCGGAGATTTCTCCTTACGCTCCTTGGTCGAGAACCCTTCCAAACCTACGGAAGTCGTTCTCTTCGTGGAGAGACGTTACTACACAGCTATTGGCTCTTGCAATGGATTGCTGTGCTTGCTGTATGATGTTGTTGGCATCAACCCCTGTGTCAGGTTGTGGAATCCCTGTACTGGATTATTGACAACCCAATCAGTGGAACGTGGAGAATTCTTATCAGTTCGCGGCTTCGGCTACGATCATGTGAATGACAAGTACAAGTTTGTTGTGATTGTAAATCACATGGGGGATCATACAACCAGAATTTATACATTTTGCCGCAACCCATCCAATAGAGCCATTCAAGGGATCCCATTTAGCAGCATAAAGGGTGATCATAAGGGGGTATTTGTGCCTGGCACCGCTACTCTTAATTGGGTTTGTCAGCATGACACTCTGGAGTACTTGGTTCTTTCCCTTGACCTGGTGAAGGAGACTTTTAGTGAGTTTTCCCTGCCTCTCAGTGATCCGGATGAGAAAACCTTCATCTCCCCACAGTTATGTGTGCTGAGGAACTGCCTTGCATATTGTTTTAATCATGAGAAAACTCATTGGTTTGTGTGGGTCATGAAGGAGTATGGAGTGCCTAAATCTTGGACTAAATTGGCCATCATCCCCTGCCTTCCGTGTCTACCCGATTATCCTTTACTTCCACTTCTATCCGATTATCATTTACGTCCATTGTATATCTGGGGAAACAATATTCTTGTGGCGGTTGCATCAACTTCAAAGATAGTTCTGTATAATTTGGATAGTGGTAGCTTTGAATTTCCTGAACCTACTCCTTCAATAGGATTGTACGTCTTTATTTATCACGAAAGCTTAGTTTCACCTGACCTTCCAAGTAGCTCATCCCAAATTCAGTTAATCAAACGCTAACGGACAAGCTGTCTTCTGAATAATGGTTTGATTCTAGTCAACTCCTATGCCTTCTTTATGCGTTTTGACTTTTGAGAATTTATCTGTTCTTATTGCTTTTCTAATTTAGTGATTATTTTATCTAGTTTTTTACAAAATTATACTACCTGCTATGATTATTGCCAATTTCATATTCACATGCCCAGGCTGGATTTGTAGGATTAACCATCATTTACTAGTGTTCCTTTGCTTTTATAGTAAATTTATGATTGTGATGAAGATCTGATCTTAGATTCAAACCTATTATTTCAGGGTAAAATCAAGGGGAGAGAATGTAATATGTAATTTAATGCGTACCATTTCCTTTTAATTTTGCTGTTTTTGGATCTAAAACTGGATGCTTTACCCGTTGAACCAGATGAAATATGCCGATAATTGGTGCATGAATGATTCATACCATAGTATTGGCATCTTCAAATTATGGATTCATGTTCATAAATGATTCTTTTCTGACCAAACAAAATAAAAATTAATACATTTTTATTTTTTATTTCTTCTGATAAATAAATGATTACCAGCTTTCAGTGATCAACATACTAGGCAGTGGGAAAAATGATATATTGATACATTTGTTTTCTCTCTTGTAGTCAAAGAAATAATATGAACTTCTGAGGTACCAACTTGGTGATATAAGTTATCTGTTATTGATGAGTATTAAAGAATTGGAACTTAAAACAAATGGAAGAATTGATACGAGATTTTAACAAACAAAACGATAAGCCATGTCATAAAGAAAAAGAGCTTTTATATTCTTAATTATCTAGATATCCCTTGTAGTTCTAGACCCTATTTTATGACCAACAGTCGCATTTGTCATGTTTTTTGCCAACTCTCATATTTTTTTTATATTAGCCCTCTAACACTGCTCGGGAATAATTATTTACAAACTTTCATCGGCTAACAAACTTAACCAACTCGTCTTGTCAAAGAATAATATGAACTTCTAAGAAATTAACCCGATGACATAAGTTATTTCTTAAAGTGATATATTTTTATGAATATATCACATAGTTTGTTTTCCCCGCCTAATCATAAGAGATATGTATTGTCAATACAAAATCCTGCAGTTGTGTGTGCTGAGGAAATACCTTGCAATTTACAGTGAACATAGAACTCATTGCTCTGTGTGGTTTATGAAGGAGTATGGAGTGTCTGAATCTTGGACTAAATTGGCCATGATCCCACAGTACCTTAGCATACACGTTATTCCACTGTATCTTTGGGAAAATGATGTTCTTCTGGGGACTGCAGCTCCTTATTCAAGAATAATTAGGTATAACTTAAACCATGGCAACTTTAAGTTCCCTGTCATTGATGGCCACAGAGATGACATGATGAAAGTTGCTCCTTTGTCTAAGCACTCGATGGCGGCGAAACGATTCCATATTTATCATGAAAGCTTGGTTTCACCATCACACTGTGGTCTTCTAAGTAGCACATCTGAAATGTGATGGATCAAAGTCATCAAAAACCCAAGTCTACAATCTCTTCCAAGTGAATTCCTCTATTGGTAAAGGCGAAAATTTCTCGTGCTATTTAGTTTCTAGCTATTCTAGTTGAATGATTTATTTATATAGTTTTTTCAGACTTGGTGTAGGGCTGCAAAACTATCCTTTCTGTTGACATGATTGTTCCCATTGCTAAATCACTATGTCACATCAATTTTTCTGCTTTATGTAGGATATTAAGGAATGACTATCATTTACTGGTGTTCATTTACAGTTAGAGTTAATTTTTTCTAGTATCAAGTTCTATTTTTATATGACAATTGACAAGTTAGAAACTGTAATACCCCCTAATTTAATGAATACAGTTTCATATTTATCACGAAAGCTTAGTTTCACCATCATATCGTAGCCTTCGAAATAGCTCATCTCAATTCAGGTTGATCAAACTCTAGTGTACAAGCTCTTTTCTAAATGGTTTGTTTTTGGTTCAATAGTTTAATAGCATATTTTTAGTCTACACTTTTAAATATTAATAATTAATTGATAACTAAAAACAATAAATTTTAATGATCTCCTGGCATTCTTTTTTTTAAATTAGTGATTTATTTATCTAGTTTTTAAATATTAATTTACTGTGATGATTATTTCCTATTTCATATTTCATATTCACATGCTCTTGTTGGACTTGTAGGAATGACCATCATTTACTAGTATTCCTTCGCACTTATATTATAATTTAAGTGAATTTTATAGTGTCTATAATTTAATGTCTAACTTTTATCTAATTTAATTTTTATGATAAATTTTGAATATTTAATAATAATTTTTTATATTTTTTAAATTAAATATTAATTTTTAATCATTTTTGATAAGTTAGAGAAACATTTTTAAATACCATAGCAATCACTTATTATTTAACCCTAACCAAATGAAGACGAAGATGATGTAAATTGTAGTAAAATTGAAGTAATAATTCCATAAAAAAATAATTGATTAAATTAAAAGTTGACCAAATATATGAATTGTCTTTTTAAACAAAACTATTGTTCAAGAATATTTTATTGTTACTTTTTTGGAGATATATTTTGTCAAAATATGTACTTTTTGAGTCCTAAAATAACTATTTATTATCATTTTTTTTGTACAGTTAATTACACATAAAATATTATATTGCATATGCACACAAAATATTGTCTATTAAAAAGGCTTTTCTAAAGCATGGGCTGCATATTTTTCTCTTCTCTACTAACATGATAAAAAGAAAACTAATTTACAAAGTGAGAGTCTCATAGATGTCTCAAATATATGAATATATAAAAAATTGAAAAAAAGTTAAGTCAGCTGTGAATTTTTAAAACACTCATAAACTTTATAAGTTCTAATAATATATGAGCATAAAATAAAGTCAATAAATTTCACTTTTTTCTTGTATGCATCTAAATATGAGGACTATCACTTCAAATATGATCAGAAGTGCTACTCTAATTAGAGTTCTCTTCAGAAATCAAACTAAAATCTCATACCAAAGTTTACTAGCTTGGCTTTTTGCACTGCCATTTATGGAGCTATTCTCGGCTCTCCCAATGAATCAACACTTTAGTAATATTACTGTTATTATTCTTTTTTCTTACCTACACAATCATAGAAGTCAACTCATCTTTTATTCCTCCAACCTTTGCATCCAATTCAACCCCTTCCTATCATCAAATTTTATATTAGAAATTTTAAAGAAAAATAAAACTAGATTTAAGCATAGTGCATGAATCAATTTGACTCAAATCCATTAATAAAAAAACCAAAGATATTGAAACATGTAAAATAAGAGAAAAAACTTATTTGAAACTTTGCTGTTGAATAATACAATATATTAAAATTAAGAGAGACATAATCAAACGAATTATATTAGAGTGATAGAGTTTAGATCATCATGAGAACTATGATGAATAATTTTGAATGAGAATGATAATATTACTCAGGTGTATGGATATCCATCCTGCCCTTACTTGTTCGAGATGGATAATTCACTTTGAGTTTATTTGGTTGAAATTAAGTTTATAGAAAAAAAATTTTAATAATTTTTTTATTATTTTAATATGTTTAACAAAATTTTAGTAATAAAACTGAAAATAGTAGATAAATTAAAAAAATATATTTTTTAAAAAAACTAAAATTTACATCTTTTTTTAAATATTTTTATATTATCTTAACTAAATATAATTATTAAATAAAAATATTTTTATATAAAATATTCAAATATAAAATTACACTATTTAAAAAAAAATCATAAAAACCACTCAAGTAGTCAAGTCTTCAAAAAAAAATAGCGGGATTAATTTTTTAATTTTGTTTGGTTATTTAACTCTTTTTGATAGGCACACTTAGTCACGTGTAGGGGTGGCAAGCGAGAAAGTCCGTCCCGGCGGGCTGCCCCGTCTCGTCTAGTAAGGCAGTCCCAGAATCGTACCCCAACTCGCCTAACGGTAGGCTGGCGGGCTAAACCCGCCAAATATCCTCTTTTTTTTTATTTTTAACTATTAAATAATATATATAAAGGCATAAAAATTTTTTTTCTGTTTTTTACTTTTAACTATTATAATTTCTAAAGGTATAAACAAATTATAATTTTTATATTCACAAATATTAAAATTTTTATAATTAAAAATATTGTTCCCAAAACAAAATAAACATAATCCAAAACATAATTATAAATATGGCTCTAAAACAAAATAAACATAGGAATAGGCATTGGAAAAGTCAAGTAGATACTATACTATCTGAATATATACGACATATATGAAAGTAGAGGCTCGTAGATGTCTCAAATATATGAATAGAATAAATGACCATTTGTACCCATAAAAGATGAAAACGCTGACATATGTATCTATATTAAATCGAAATTAAACTTGTACCCACACAAGATGCCCTCTATGTGACAAAAGTATCCTACGTGGCACTCCAATCCTCTAAAGACAGGGTACTTTTGTTACACGGAAAACATCTTGCATAGGTACAAGTTTAATTTCGATTTAATATGAATACATATGTCAGCATTTTCATCTTTTATGGATAAAAATGGTCATTTATTCTATATGAATATATACAAAATTGAAAACAGGTTAAGTCAGTTGTGAATTCTTCAAACACTCAGGAACTTTATAAGTTCTAATGATATATGAGCATAAAATAAAGTCAATATATTTCATTTTTTTCTTGTATGCATCTAAATATAAGCACTATCACTTCAAATATGATCAGAACTGCTACCCTAATTAGAGTTCTTTTCAAAAATCAAACTAAAAACTCATATCAAAGTTTACTAGTTTGGCTTTTTGAACTACCTTAGCTTTTATGGAGTCATCCACGTGTCACGGAAATTTTTAGAAGGTTAGATTTAACAGTGTTTGAATAGTTTTCTGGAGTGTTTGAGAATACTCTAGATGGTTCCGGAACGTTCTAGAATGTCCTAGAAGGTCCCGGAATACCCTAGAAGGTTCTAAAAGACTCTGGAAGGTCATAGAGTATTCTAGAAGAGTGTAGATGTATATAGAAGTATAAAGAGTGATATGGAATAATCTAGAAACATTTAGAGAGTTGTGGTAGGATAGATATTTGTAAAGAAGGTTTTGGATGATTAATCTGGACCGTTGATTAGATTTAATCCTAACCATCCATTGAGGAGGTGGATGGCTATAAATAGGGATGAGAGTTAGAGTTTGGGTGTGTGAATCATTTGTAACCACACTTAAGCAATAAAGTGTTCTTCCACCAAAGCTTCCTTTCTCTTGTGTTCTCTTGTATTCTTAGCCTTCTTGCTAAGTATTGAGGGTAGGCTGACTTGGTCTTAGCTCAAGAGGTTGAGTAAGTCCGAGTGCCGGCACGGTAGCGTTGGAGTGTGTCCAAGGCCGTGACACACGGCTCTTCCAATGAATCAACTCTTTAATAATATTGTTGTTATTATTCTTTTTTCTTACCTACACAATCAGAGAAGTTAACCCATCCTTTCTTCTTGCAACCTTTGCCTCCAATTCAAATTCTTCCTGTCATCAAATTTTATATTAGAAATTTAAAAAAAATGAAACTAGATTTATGTAGAGTGCATGAATCAATTTGACTTAAATCCATTAATAAAAAAACCAAAGATATTTAAACATGTAAAATAAAGAGAAAAAACTTATTTGAAGCTTTGCTGTTGAATAATACGATATACTGAAATCAAGAGAGACATAATCAAATGAATTATATGAGAGTGATAGAGTTTTGATCATCGTGAGAGCTATGATAAATAATTTTGAGTAAGAATAACAACATTATTCGGGTATACGGATATCCACCCTGCCTTATATAAATTATTGAAAACATAAAATTACTCTATTTTATAAAAAAAGCTTTCATAAAAACTCGCTCAAGTGTCAAGTAGTCAAGTCTTTTATGTTACCAAAAAAAACAGCGGAATTAATTTTTGAATTTTATTTGGTTATTTAACTCTTTTAAAAGGCCAAGGATTCCTTGCTCCCACTTTTGTGTGGGAGTATGACTAACCTACAGTAAAATAATTACAAAATGTACCTCGTTTTTTTTTTTTTGAAAAATTTATTAATTAAATTTTGATCCTTTAACTTTTGTTATTTACATTTTTTTGTACACTCATGGAGCAAAATGCACAGGCCTTCAACCAAATCTCAAAAAATATTGCTTCTCATATGGTGAGTCAAGAGTGTTTGTAACTTGTTGAACAATCTAAGGTGTCTGAATCCTATGGATAAAAAGGATTAATGTTTATATCAATGTTTATGTATACTCTAATGTAGTTTTATTTATGAGACTTAGTTTTCTAGTTGATTAGGATGTCATTTCCATTCTTGTTGGTTGCAAAATTAACATATAATCTTTTTCTTTTTCTATTCTTTTCAAATTTGTTTACAGCTTGGGAAAAATATTGAAAATTTCCACCAAGTGAGAGAGAACTTCAATAGAATTATGAAAGAGTAAGTTATAAACAACATTTTGACTATGCTTAAGAGCAATGTTACTCATAAACTTTTCTGTTCTGCTTTTATTTTTCATTGCAGTTTGAATGAAACACCAGATCCAATGAGCCTAATGCCACCCCTTCCTAAGTTGCTTGCCTTAGATGAGATGGAAAAGTTATCCAACCCTCAACCGCCATATACCTCGATGTTTCAAGAAACGGATTTCATTTTGTTATAGTGTTAATGTAATTTCGAGAATAAGGTGTATGGGGATAGTTATCTTATGAGGATTTGCCATGCACTTTAGCAGAGTTAAATCATTAAAAGATTAAAATATATATAACTGTCTCCATGGAGTATTGAACTTTGCTCATTTATCAAACTAGTTCTGCTAATTTAGGGATGACAGAGGTTAGGTCTAATTCTTGGTTAGACATTGTTAATAGAACTCAGAGTGATCAAACTGACTCATGAGTCCGTTCGAACTCTTAATAAATTGAGCTCATCAGGTTGTGAACCTAACTTGAGTTGAAATTTGAGCTGATATTTTAAATGAGTCGAGTTTAAACTTAGTTAAGTTTAGTTTATTGACTCGTGAGCTAACTCATTTAAATTTTGGTTATTATAATTATTTATATTAATATTATAATATAAATGTATACTTTTAAGCCAAGTAGAAGTCACTATTTACTAATTTTGATGCACTATTGAATATATGAGGAAGTCATTATCCTTTTGGCATTTCATGCAGAGTAGCATTTGAAATACCTAATGGTTTATGTCTCCTTTTTTTATTTAATTTTGTATTTGAAGAAACATTGGTGAATGTACTAAACACCAGGCTTGCTGGATTATTCATAACTGATTTTGGAGATTGAGTTTTCTGATCTTGAAACTATTATTAATTTGAGTTTTTACCAATTTGTTTTGAATTTTATAGATGGCCAATGCTGCAGCAATTGCAGCTGCCTTTGGGGGAGGCTTGCCTCCTGGGATAACCGGAACAAACGACAGGTGTACAATTCTTGTTGCAAATCTCAATCTTGATGTAAGCATGTTGTCCTGGAATTTCTGCGTTCTGCTATAAAGTTCTCTCTCTCCTCTTTCCACCTTATATTTTTAAAGTTGGCTCAAACTCTGTTTATTTCAGAGAATAGATGAAGATAAATTGTTCAACGTGTTCGCCATTTATGGGAACATTGTTAGAATCAAACTTCTTAGGAACAAACCAGATCATGCGCTTATCCAAATGGGGGATGGTTTCCAAGCCGAATTGGCAGTACCTTTTCTTAAGGTTTGTTACTTAGGTGCTTATATCTTTACTAGAGGTTCTTGTGATTTTTATGGTTAATACTATCTCTCCAATGTAGGGAGTTATGTTGTTCGGGAAGCGATTGGAGGTCAACTTCTCGAAGCATCCGAATATAACCCAAGGTGCCGAAACACACGAGTATGTGAATTCAAATCTCAACCGGTTCAATCGCAATGCTGCTAAAAACTACCGGTATTGCTGCTCGCCAACCAAGATGATCCATTTGTCAACCCTCCCACAAGACATCACCGAAGAGGACATTGTAAGCCTTGTGGAGGAGCACGGAACCATTGTCAATAACAAGGTCTTTGAGGTGAATGGAAAAAAGCAGGCTCTTGTTCAGTTTGAAACTGAGGGGCAGGCTATTGTTCAGTTTGAAACTGAGGGGCAGGCTGCCGAGGCCCTTGTCTGCAAGCATGCAAGACCACTTTCTGGCTCGGCGATTCGAATCTCCTTTTCTCAGCTGCAGAACATTTGATCGAGACTTTTGCTACCGACTCGAGCGCTACTGTCTTACGGTTCTTAAGCTTATTTGGGACAAGGATTCTGAACTTGGGTAGGATAATATTTATGCAGATGATGCCACTTTCATTGTCTTGTAATGGTCGAATTGCTTATTAATATACAGATCAAACCTGTTCTCACTTTGCATTTCACTTTTATATATATTGCACTCACCTTCTCTGTTTTTTAATAAGAAAATAGAAACACATTTTTTTCTCTGTATATATCATCGTTATTTACAGAAATAAAATATATAGGTTATGAATAATTTATAATAAAATATATAGGTTATGAATAATTTATATTAACCGATAAAGTAAAAGAAATTAGTAATATAGAATTGTAATATATAGAAAGATAAATTAGTGTAAAAACTAATGAAACATAGCTTAGTAATTTGTCTTTCAAAAAAAATATTAAAAATATCTAAAAAGATAATTCCTCATTTCTAAATGTCTTCATGCTCTGCTTCCACCTTGGTCCTATATTGCCAAGCATTTTCTTGTATTACGAGACACAAATCGTTGTACTCCTCTAAAACCAGATCCACGGCAAGTCTCATTCGTGTGGAGTCGTTAATCTGCTTAGAGCACCAACAATATAATTCTAATTAAAAGTGTGTTGAAAAAATTATGTTATTAATATACAAGACAGCAGCAGTGTTTAAATAAAAAATTCATATAAATTATAATTTAGATTTGATCAATCTGAAATTTTATAGGATAAATTATAAATTCATATAAACTAATTATGGAATAATGATCTTCATTCTAATTGTGGACAACAGGTCAACATGAGGCAACCAAGCTTATGGAAATAGATATTCTTTCAAACATTTATTTCGACAGCTACAGCTGAAACTATACTACTGAAATTTTACACTAAAAACATTGGTTTCATCTAAACTTCTAGGGTGCATTCAACATTTCAGGCATCATTATCTAATATCTAAACATAACCTTGGACATTATTCATAAGTTGCTCTAGTTATGCAATACTTATCTTTAGCATGGAAGTTACAATCCACATCCATTTAAAAATTACTATGATATGAACTAACAGATTCAATTAGCCCTCTGTTTCTATTATCATTAACATGAAAAAATAAGTTATAGTCAGCATAAATTCAGCATCCTTCACTATAAATGTGCATTGCTTCAATCTAATAGTCCAGATAAAACAAAAGCAAAACATGGTATAAACTAGCAAGGACAATATTCGATCTCAAGGCCTAAAGATGTGACACAGAGGAAGAAGGAATATGTTATCTCATTCATACCCTGTTTCTATAATGTCATTGTCCAACATCCATATATTTCATTAATGGAATCCGTTTGTCCACAAAACAAAAGCAAAAAACAAAACTGGTAGATCATTGAATTCTCACAAGACATGAAATGATTTAGTGTTTTACAGATGATGGCATTTGGCATTATTTCAATTCATTGGAAAAACTGAAATAGAAATGCTTAATATTCTTAGTAACTAAAATGCATTGATAGAAAAAATGCAGCTGATAAACTTTAATGCTTAAAGGCATAGTCACAATCAATTTCTTAGCCAAAGTTCATCTCAATTCATCTTAATTTGGTTCATCAATAATTTGAACCGCCAATCTGAATCCTATATATAAAACATTCGCCACAACATAATCAAGCACAAATCAAACTAATATATCAAACTCAACCAATACAGCTTCATAATTTCAGTTTATATATCATATGATTGAGCTTCTAACTATCCTAATCCTTATTCTTAGTAGCTGATTTCTCTTAGTATAATTCTCTTGGTCTTAAATCACAAAGAACCTGAAAATTAATCAACTAATTAACCAAAATTAATCAAACTAATAACCAGAGTACAAATGAACTAGATATGTCACATATATGGTATACAATAAATCAAGTGCTACGTCATCCTAACCTTTTGATGTTATCAAATAGTGATATGCTAGAGTGAAGACTCAAAGAATCCAGATGAAGTATGATTGACCCTAATTCGTCACCTTTATCCGGGATACAAATAATGATCAAGCTCCAATTAAGACTGAATACATGAAACATTACAAGAAAAAGAATCCAGAAATGAGAGAATAGACAAGAGAGATTAAAATATAACAATAAAAATGACCATACTGCCCATATAAAATTGAGCCCGAAGTGCATTCATAGGAGCACATAAAACATAACTATAAAAATTTACAGTTAAATAACCCATTCTTCATTTGTTTTTTCTTACCATTTTTTCTTCTCCCACTATTTCTTCTAGTATGAAAAACTCATAAGGCAGAAGAGACTTAAAATATATCAAAGAAAAAACTTATTAAATAAGCTAAAAGTTCTGACTATTTATGATGTGTTTTTATGTTCAACTTGGCACAAATGGTACTGGGAACCTGAGAGGTGAATTAGCCATCCTAATCAACTAGAAAACTAAGTCTCATAAATAAAACTACATTAGAGTATACATAAACATTGATATAAACATTAATCCTTTTTATCCATAGGATTCAGACACCTTAGATTGTTCAACAAGTTACAAACACTCTTGACTCACCATATGAGAAGCAATATTTTTTGAGATTTGGTTGAAGGCCTGTGCATTTTGCTCCATGAGTGTACCTATTAGACTTACAATTGCTGCAAAAAAACACACTGCAAAGTTCAGAGGAGGTTCTTTATGCTTGAACACTAAAGCAAGGAAATGCAGATACACAATATTTTTAGAGGTAAATAAAATGAAAAATGATATGGAAACTGACCTTTGTAAGGCATTCCTAGCACTGATGAGGCAACATCGGATGGAGCAGCAGCAAGGCGAGAAGAAGGGCCTGAAACTTTTTCCTGCAAAAGAAACAAAAAAGAGAGAAACTTGAGTTTCCACTGCTACAAAATAAAATTTATGAAAGTATATTCTGTTTACTTCCTTTTTTGTCACACTATTTCTTGGTAATTCTATTACTCAACATCTGAAGTTTTCCCTTATTTAACATTCATAAAAATAAGTGAAGAGAAATCACCGTGATAGCTTTTTCCTGCAAAATAATAACAACAATAGCAATGCATGATGCTTGATCTATTTGAAAAAGAGGAACAAGGTTCTTGCTTTGCAAAGGGACCTACATCAACAGGTATATTCTGCTTTATCCTAAAGTAGTGTTGTATTTACTCTATCCGTTTCAAAATATCTGTCACCTTGAAAACTCAGTACACTCACAATTCAATGTATCTAGATATATTTAGTATGGATGTACCAAGAGTACTATATATGCTTGTTTGTTCATCTAGAAGGCTACTGTAACTATGCTTATGTTGTGCTTCATAGCAAATGTTTACATGGCCAATCTCAACTCATCAATTGCAGATTTCAGAAAGAAAGAAACTAATTTCTTCCATAGACAGTGACAATATTAGTAAACCAGAAGGGGGCAGTATTTCTTATGAACATGGCACCAATGGCAGAAGCCATTCTTTTGAGAACCAAAATGGTAACATTCTAGGCATTTATGGAGGCTTTGATGAATCTAACCTAAGGATTCAAAATTCATCATCTTGACTATTCTAAAAGAATCAAACCGAACTGAGAAGAAGGCAGAGGAAAAAGTATACCTTGCTGGGTTTGTCGTCCTCAACAAGAAGTGGGGTTGAGGAAAGTTGTCCTATTTCAGTGTCATCAGGGAGCGGCGGCGGACGATGCGTGTTGTGGCGGCGAGGGTAGGCGAACCAGAGAGAAGAAGATGATAAAATGGCGTCACGCTAGCAGACCTCTCTTGGCGGCGGACGCAGGGAGTGGCGGCGGACGCAGGGAGCGGCGGCGGACGATGCGTGTTGTGGCGGCGAGGGTAGGCGAACCAGAGAGAAGAAGATGAGAAAATGGCGTTACCCTAGCAGACCTCTCTTGGCGGCGGACGCAGGGAGGGGCGGCGGACGATGCGTGTTGTGGCGGCGAGGGTAGGCGAACCAGAGAGAAGAGAGAAGAAGATGAGAAAATGGCGTTACCCTAGCAGACCTCTCTTGGCGGCGGACGCAGGGAGGGGCGGCGGACGATGCGTGTTGTGGCGGCGAGGGTAGGCGAACCAGAGAGAAGAAGATGAGAAAATGGCGTTACCCTAGCAGACCTCTCTTCTTCGTTGAATCTGAAACTAAGAGATAAAGGGAAAAAATGTAAATAACAAAAGTTAAAGGATCAAAATTTAATTAATAAATTTTTCAAAAAAAAAAAAATGGGGTACATTTTGTAATTATTTTACTGTAGGTTAATCATACTCCCACACAAAAGTGGGAGCAAGGAATCCTTGGCCCTTTTAAAAAGGCACATGCAGTCACGTGGTCCACGAAAAAAAAAAGGGTTGTATTACATTAAAATTAGTTATCAAAATTTCTGGCTAATTTTAATGGCTGATTTTGGTGTATAAATAACCTTTCTCGAAAACGAAATAGGAAATTGAGATAGTCAAGTAGATACTCTACAACAGTGCAGTCGGGAAGTTCCAAGTTTGTGAAGCTAATCCTTTTCGCCGTCGTGGCCGCCGCTAACCTCTCTTTAAGTTGTTATGGAGCAGCCACATGATTATTACGAGAGGAAGAGGATGCCTTTAAGAGTCACCATAAACGCCCCGAAACGGCTGCTGTCTTTGACGGTAACGCAATCGCAGTCGCTGCCGTTTCTTCCGGATGAACTCATCAGAGAAATTTTGCTGAGGCTTCCAGCAAGGTCACTGCTTCGGTTACGAAGAGTGTGCAGTTCATGGAAATCCCTAATTTCCAGCTCCCAATTCGCCAAAGACCATCTTCAACACTCAACCGCCGCGGATCCAAGTTTGAGTGGGCCACGAGTTGCTTATCATCATTTTTGCCACTACGGATTTGGAGATTTCTCCTTACGCTCCTTGATCGAGAACTCTTCCAAACCCACGGAAGTCGTTCTCTTCGAGGAGAGACGTAACTACAAGGTTATTGGCTCTTGCAATGGATTGCTGTGCTTGCTGTTTAATGATGCTGGCATCAACACCTGTGTCAGGTTGTGGAATCCCTGTACTGGATTATTGACAACCCCATCGGTGGAATGTGGGGATTTCTTATCGGATCGCGGCTTCGGCTATGATCATGTGAATGACAAGTACAAGCTTGTTGTGATTGTAAAGCAGAGGCGGAAATATACAACTAGAATTTATACATTTTGCAGCAACCCTTCCAAGAGAGCCATTCAAGGTATCCCATTTCGCAGCATAAATGGTGATGGTAAAGGGGTATTTGTGCCAGGCACAGCCACTCTTAATTGGATTCGTAGGGATGCCATCCTGGGTTGCTTGGTTTTTTCCCTTGACTTGGTGAAAGAGACTTTTAGTGAGTTTTCTCTGCCCCTCAATGATCCGGATGATAAAACCTATATCTTCCTACGGTTATGTGTGCTGAGGAACTGCCTTGCATATTGTTTTAATCATGAGACTCATTGGTTCGTGTGGGTCATGAAGGAGTATGGAGTGCCTAAATCTTGGACTAAATTGGCCATCATCCCCTGCCATCCGCGTCTATCCAATTATTGTTTTCGTCCATTGTATATCTGGGGAAACAATATTCTTGTGGCGGTTGCATTAACTTCAAAGATAGTTCTGTTTAATTTGGATAATGGTAGCTTTGAATTTCCTGTATTGAAACCTACTCCTTCAATAAGATGGTCCGTCTTTATTTATCACGAAAGCTTAGTTTCACCACCATATCCTGTCCTTCCAATTAGCTCATCCCAAATTCAGTTAATCAAACGCTAACGGACAAGCTGTCTTCTGAATAATGGTTTGATTCTAGTCAACTCCTATGCCTTCTTTATGAGTTTTGACTTTGAGAATTTATCTGTTCTTATTGCTTTTCTAGTTTAGTGATTATTTATCTAGTTTTTTACAAAAGTATACTACCTGTTATGATTATTGCCAATTTCATATTCACATGCCCAGGCTGGATTTGTAGGATTAACCCATGTCTACAACCTCTTCCAAGTGAATTCCTCTATTGGTAATGGCTTCCCCCCGCTATTTAGTTTCTAGCTATTCTTCTAGTTGAATGATTTATTTATATAGTTTTTTCAGACTTGGTGTAGGGCTGTAAAACTATACTTTCTGCTGACATGATTGTTCCCCATTGCTAAATCACAATGTCACAGCAATTTTTCTGCTTTATTTAGGATATTAATGAATGACTATCATTTACTGGTGTTCTTTTACAATTAGAGTTAATTTTTTCTAGTATCAAATTCTATTTTTATATGACAAGTTATCATTTTTAGGGTTAAATTAAGGGAAGAAAGAAAATCGAAACTGTAATATCCCATAATTTAATGACTACAGTTTCATATTATGTTCTTCCATGTTGGTTTTCAACATTTTGGTTTTTGGATTGATACCTAGAACTGGTTTTGTCCATTGGATAAGAAATAAACAATACATGTATGATCTATAGTATTAAGATATTTGAATTTTGGGCACAAAATCATCATCAATCAATCTTATACTGGTAAAACCGAAGCAAACCCATTAATGCAGTTATATTCTTTTTCCCTTGTTATGATGAATAATAACTTGAATCCTTCGTAGAATCAACATACTTAGCTAGTAGAAGAAAATGATACATTGCTAATGAGCTTGAAAGTTCAATGGATAGACTTGGAATCGGAATCTTAATGTTTTTAGTTGTTTTGTACTTCTTCAAAATTCTCTTGAACATTTAGTTTTGGGTTTTTTATTTAAATAAATTAATAGAAGAACCAAATTACTCGATTTTCCTAAATAGATTTCGAAAACGTGATTTTTCTTACCGTGGGACGATTTATGCATGAAATGCATTGTTCAAAAACACATAAATCGTCCCAGGCCTTTGTGTTTTACAAAATGCATATAAATCGTCCTAAGCTATCATGAGTTGTGTTTTTTTATCCTAAAGCTCATTGTCCTAGCACGATTTATGTGTAATTAGTCACCCCTCAAGACCCTAGCACGAATTTATGTGTTACTATGGTAAGACACATTAGGCTGGGACGATTTACATTCAAAAACACAAAACTCATAACCATGGAATAATTTATGTGCTAAAAGAGATTATAAATAAAGGAAAACCATGAATATACATCCATAGTTAAGTTGAGAGTTTTAAGAAGATGGCTGAAAATGTGTTTTTGTAGTTCATTACCAGAAAAAAATTAATGAAAAGGTGAGGGTGTAACGTTCAGTAGTAAAAAGCAAGTAAATTCTTCAACGAGTTTAGAGGATTTACGAAATAGTATATTATAGAAGTAAATAAAATTACAATAAAAAGTAAATATGTTATATATAAAATTTTTATTTGGTTTTATTCATATGAATTTTATTTATTTTTTATTGTAATTTTATTTACTTCTATAATATACTATTTCGTAAATCTTCTAAACTCGTTGAAGTATTCCAACCTGCTTTTTACTACTGAACATTAGACCTCATCACTTGTGTTTTCATTAATTTTTTTCTTGGTAATAAACTAGCAAAAACATACTCCCAGTCATTTTCCCAAAATTCTCAACTTAACTATGGCTCGATATACATTGTTTTCGTTTATTTATAGCCTCTTTTAGTACATAAATTGTTCCATGGTCATGAGTTGTGTTTTTTAATGTAAATCGTCCCAGTCTAATGTGCTTTATCTTAGTAACACATAAATTGTGCTAGGATCTTGAGGGTGACTAGTTACACATAAATCGTACTAGAATAATGAGCTTTAGGGTAAAAATCGTAACTTATGGTGACCTAGAACGATTTATATACATTTTGTAATACATAAAGGTCTGGAATGATTTATGTGTTTTTGAGCAATGTATTTCATGCATAAATCGTCCCAAAATAACATGATTCGTATATTATTTAAAACACAAAAGTCTAAAACGATTTATATATTATATAATTTAGGAAAATCATATTTTAAAAATTCATTTAGAGAATCGAGTAATTTGATTCTCCTATTAATTTATTTAAATAAAAAAAGCTTTTAATTTTTCCCGTTATAAAAGAATTTACATGATATGAAATTACCATGAATGAACATTCACATTATGAACAATGTTAAATAACTTAACCACATAAAAGATACATCATAGATTAGCAATTGAGCTTAACACTATAGTCATTACATTTAATTACTAAAAAGCTAATGTGCCAATGGCAAAACAGATTTATGTAGAGAAAATAGTAAAATACATATTAATTAGGAGAAAGGAAAATGTATACTGATACACTATATTTGGCGGTGCTTAACTCGATCATGGTTAGTTTCTCTACGGGAATGGATTTTTTCAATTTTTTTTTCAATTAAGAAAGTAAAGTGTAATTTCTAATTCTTCAATACTTTCTCTTTTATGCCTTCTCTTAGTCCTTGTTCATGTCCTGCCCCAACGCTAAGACCTTGGTTCAAATGAGAGGCTCAATCCAAAGAATTGACCCTCATTCTACACCAACATTCCTCAAGAAGTCGGTTCTTACCACGACTCACTCCAAAGAAGTCAGGAATGAAGATTAGTTGGCAGATAACCCTTATTCAAATAGGTAACTGCTCCTAGAATCTCTCAACCCACTTCCAGGAGTCATATCCCAACTTCTCTAAGATAAAGGGACGGTTATCCTCCTTAAAAGATGGAACTACTTCAACGGTAGTTATTGGTTCACCACTATAAATACACTGACACCCCTCATGTATCTTTAAGTCCCAATACTCTCTAAACTTGCTTAGACCCTTGTTGACTTGGGCATCAGAGTGTCTTTGCAGGTACCACCCTCCATTTTTCTTACACACACAAGTCGGGCGGAGGCCCAAGAACACAAACCTGCTCGGGGGCTCCCATCCTCAGACGATTGGGCCAATCCAACGAGTCCAGCTCCTTAATCTCCGGTTACCCAACGTAACATTGGCGCCGTTGCCGGAGACCCGAGAGATCACCCTTTGATGGCGGACAATTCACCTGAAGATGGCCACGCCACGACTGATTCAGAACAAGAAAATCTGAACACCAAAAATAATGACGCAGATATGACCCTCCATCACGAAGTGGACGAACAACACAGAGAAGGTACATCTGGGTTTCAAAACCCAAAGGTAAACTCTTCGGAGAAACGCGAATCAGGAAAAGAAGGACCACCCCACGCAGCTGAGCTAATGGGACTGGTCCACGGCCACCAAGGGCGGTTGGAGCAGCTGGAACAGGAATTAGAATGACAACGAGAGGAAAAGAAGAATTTGAGAGAGGAGATAGAGTGACGAAAGGAGTTAGAGGAAAAACTCCTGAAATTAGAATCTTCCCTTAAAAGTCTGAATTCTCGTAACGACCAAGAAGATTCGCCCTTGGGAGGAGAGGACCCGTTCAGTGAAGACATAATGAGAGCAAAAGTTTCAAGGAACTTCAAAATTCCTGACATGGACCTTTATGATGGGACCATAGACCCAAAACATCATTTGAGCAATTTTAAAATTCGGATGTATTTGGCCGACGCTTCTGACGCCACTCGCTGCAAAGCTTTCCCGACCACTTTGACGAAAGCGGCGATGAAGTGGTTCGACGGTCTTCCCCCAAGGTCGGTGAGTAGCTTCGACGACCTCTTGCGCAAATTTCTGATGTGGTTCTCCATCCAGAAGGACAAAGTAAAGCACGCACCGAGCCTCCTAGGCGTAAAACAGGAGGCAGGAGAACCTTTAAGAGACTACATGGAAAGGTTCAATAAAGTGTGCCTGGAGATCCAGGACCTGCCCACAGAAGCAGTAATAATGGGCCTAGTAAATGGACTCACGGAAGGCTCTTTCTCCCAGTCCATATCAAAAAAGCACCCGACCTCCTTGAGTGATGTATAGGAAAGAGCTGAGAAGTACATCAACATGGAGGAAAATGCTAGATTGCGAGAGCCAAACTGGCGACCGGGGCACCCTCACTCATCAAAAGAGAAAGAAAGAGAGCCCAAGAAAAAAGAGGAGGTCAGTCTCGAAAGGCCAAGAAGATATCACTCTTATACTCTTCTAAAAGTTTCCCTAGTTGATGTATACAGGAAAATCTGTCATACTGAAAGACTACCACCCCTAGGCCCGTTAAAAATAAAAAGGGGGGGGGGAGCCGCGGCGATTACTGTGAGTACCATAAGATGTATGGTCACTCGACGAACGATTGCTACAACCTTAAAAATGTGATAGAAAAGTTGGCCAGGGAAGGTCGACTTGACAAATATCTCATAGAAAGGTCGGACAATCATGGCAAGAGAAAGCGAGACGACGGGGACCGAAGAGTCCCACCACCACAAACCCCAGAAAGACATATACATATGATCTCAGGGGGATTTACAGGAGGGGGACTCACTAAATCATCCCGCAAAAGACATCTAAAGCGAGTCTACCAGGTCGGGAACGAAACGCCCGACCTCCCAACCATCTCATTCACCAAAGAAGATAGGCAGGGGGTAATCCCTGGACGCGACGATCCAGTGGTGATAACCATGATCCTGGCTAATGCCCATCTTCACAGAACTCTAGTAGACTAGGGGAGTTTAGCTGACATCCTCTTCAAACCAGCATTCGACAAGCTAGGGTTGGATGAAAAGGAGTTAAAAGCTTACCCTGATACTCTGTATGGGTTAGGTGACACGCCAATAAAACCACTAGGATTCATACCCCTTCACACGACTTTTGGAAAGGGAGAAAAATCCAAAACTCTGAGCATAGACTTTATAGCCGTCGACGTTGGGTCCGCATATAATGCCTTGATCGGCAGGACTACCCTAAATCGGCTTGGAGCAGTGGTGTCCACCCCTCACCTTTGCATGAAATTCCCAACACTTGAGGGGATAGCAACGGTACGAAGAGACCAGAAATTGGCGAGAAAATACTACAATGAAAGCCTGAACCTGAGAGGAAAGGGCAAGGAAGTCCACACCATAGAGCTAAGCAGAGCAAGATCCAAAAAAGAGTTGCAGCCGCAACCGGGAAAAACCGAAGAAATTCAGGTCGGCGAGGAGGTAGAAAAAATACCAACATAGGAGCCAGCCTAGAGGAAAACCTAAAGCAAAGGCTGACAAAGCTCTTACAAGATAATTCCGACCTCTTTGCCTAGAAAGCCTCCGACATGCCAGGGATAGATCCCGAGCTCATGTCCCACAGGCTCTCAGTATATCCCAGGTCGCGACCTGTATAGCAACGAAGGCGTAAGCTCAGTCCATAACGGGCTCAAGTGGTGGAAGAGCAAGTACAAGCGCTCTTAGAGGCCGGCTTCATCAGGGAGGTCAAGTATCCGACATGGATAGCAAACGTAGTACTAGTCAAAAAGCAAAACGGCAAGTGGAGGATGTGCGTTGACTATACCGACATGAATAAGGCGTGTCCCAAAGACCCATATCCACTTCCAAGCATTGATACTCTAGTAGACTCCAGCTCAGGGATACAATCAAATCCTGATGTATAAGTCAGATCAGGAAAAAACATCATTCATCACGCCTAGAGCAAACTACTGCTACGTGGTCATGCCTTTTGGATTAAAAAATGCCGGGGCCACATACCAAAGGATGATGAATAAGGTATTTGCTCCCCACCTCGGGAACCTAATGGAAGTTTACATAGACGACATGCTGGTGAAAACCAGGGAGGAGACTGACCTCTTCACAAACCTCTCGCAAGTCTTCAACACCATAAGGTTACATGGGATGAGGCTAAATCCTGCAAAATGCACATTCACGGTGGAGGCTGAAAAATTTTTGGGATTTATGCTAACGCAAAGGGGGATCGAAGCAAATCCCGACAAGTGCAAAGCCATCCTAGAAATGAAAAGCCCGACTTGACTAAGAGAGGTTCAACAATTGAATGGCCAACTTGCTGCCCTCTCCAGGTTCTTGGCAGGATCAGCATTAAGATCCCTTCCACTGTTCTCTTTACTAGGAAAAGGATGCCAATTCGAATGGACTCCAGAGTGCGAAGAAGCATTCCAGGAGTTCAAAAGGTTTTTAAGCCAACCTCCAATTTTGACCCGACCTATAATGGGAGAAGAGCTCGTCTTGTATTTGTCCGTAGCAGACAAAGCTGTAGCATCAGCTCTAATATGGGAAGATGAGGTCGGGCAGTATCCTGTATACTTCACCAGCAAAGTTCTACAAGGCCCTGAACTAAGGTATCACATCCTCGAGAAGTTTGCGTACGCTTTGATTGTAGCCTGTCGAAGGTTACGACCTTATTTTCAAGCTCACAAAATAAGAGCCCGAACGAACCAACCCATGAAGCAAATCCTCCAGAAGACGGATATTGCGGGAAGAATGGTTCAATGGGCTATAGAACTATCCGAGTTTGACGTAAAATATGAAACTTGGACAGCAATAAAAGCCCAGTGCCTCACCGACTTCGTAGCAGAATATGCAGGAAACCAAGAGGAAGAATCCACTACATGGGAGTTATACGTAGATGGATCCTCAAATAAAGTAGGAAGCGGTGCGGGCATAATACTGGCCAACGAAGGGGGAACTCAAATAGAAGTCTCCCTAAAGTTTGACTTTCCAGCTTCTAATAACCAGGCAGAATATGAAGCCTTGATTGCAGGACTAAAGCTGGCAGAAGAAGTCGGTGCGACAAAAGTCGTAGTATACAGCGACTCTCAGGTGGTGACCTCTCAGATAAATGGAGAGTATCAGGCTAAAGACCCCAACATGAAGAGGTACTTGGACAAAACCTTGGAGCACTTTAGGCGCTTTGCAGAAACCGAGATCAAGCATATAACTCGAGATCTCAACAGCAGAGTAGACGCCCTCTCCAAGCTAGCAAGTACCAAACCAGGGGGGAATAATAGAAGCCTGATCCAAGAAACTCTCCAAGAACCCTCTGTAGCAAAAACAGAGGTTAAACAAGACGTTCTCGAAGTTTCCGGATTAGACCTCGGGTGGATGAATCCCTTGATTGAATATCTAAAATTTGACATCCTACCCAAAGAGGAAAAAAAAGCTAAGAAAATCCGGAAGGAAGCTACACTTTGGTGAAAAATATTCTTTACAAAAGAGGAGTATCGACACCTTTGTTGAAGTGCGTCCCAACCTCAAGGACGACAGAAGTCTTGGAAGAGGTCCACAATGGTATCTACGGAAATCATCTCGGAGCAAGGTCCCTGGATAGAAAAGTCATCCGAGCCGGCTTCTACTGGCCGACATTGCAAAAAGAGGCCACCGAGTTCGTGAAGAGATGTCAACCATGTCAAATGCATGCAAACTTCCACATTGCTCCCCCCGAGGAGCTCATAAGTATAACTTCTCCATGGCCTTTTGCTAAATGGGGATTGGACCTGTTAGGACCTTTTCCCCAAGCTCCAGGACAAGTAAAGTACTTAATAGTGGGAGTAGACTACTTCACGAAGTGGATAAAAGCAGAACCTTTAGCCACCATCACCGCTTAGAGAAGTCGAAAATTTTTCTACAAAAACATTATCACAAGGTATGGAGTACCTCACTCCATCACCACGGGTAATGACACCCAGTTCACCGACTCAATCTTCAGAAACCTAGTAGCCAGTATGAAGATCAAACACCAATTCACCTCGATAGAACATCCACAAGCAAACGGACAAGCCGAGGCAGCCAACAAAGTTATACTGGCCGAGTTAAAGAAAATGCTGCAAGATGCAAAGGGAGCTTGGACTGAAGAACTCCCCCAAGTATTATGGGCTTATCGGACGACGCCTCAGTCTGCCACAGGGGAAACACCCTTCCGACTTGCCTATGGCGTAGAAGCCATGATACCAGTAGAAATCGACGAGCAAAGCCCAAGGGTGATCTTCTACAACGAGGTCGGGAACATACAGGGGCACAAAGAGGAACTTGAACTGCTCCCTGAAATCCAAGAGCAAGCCCAGATAAGAGAAGCAGCATTGAAACAAAGAATGACTACCAGATACAATAAAAAAGTCATTCGAAGAAGCTTTACCCCAGACGACTTGGTTTTAATCAGAAATGATATTGGAGTCAACAAAACTGGGGAGGAAAAGCTCGCCGCTAATTGGAAGGGACCATACAAAATTAGGGAGGTCTTAGGAAAAGGCTATTATAAGGTGACCGATTTAAACGGCACCGAGCTACCCAGGTCGTGGCATGCTTGTAACATGAAAAAGGTACTATAGTTAAAAGCAAACTCCACTCCCTGATGTACCCTTTTCCCAACTTCATGGTTTTCTCCCCAAAGTAAGGGTTTTTCCTGGAGGGGGGTTTTTAACGAGGCATCAAAGTGGAGGCTAAGGGATGGCAAACTATCAAAAACCCTTAGTAGCAGTAAAGTACCTTTGCAAATAAATAAAGATTTTTTTACAATACCTCTTATAGATTCCTTCTCACTTTTTTACTCTTCCTACGAAACGCGCCGACTTAAGCTCGACAAAGCGTGAAAATCCTATGAACCGACCTAGATGGTCGTCAGGATAAAACGACGAGGTACAAGTCGGTGTAAAGAGGTTATAAAAGTAGATCGTAAAAGAACTCGGAAAGTAGCCGACTAACAAGTCGAAAAACCGAGGAAGAACGAAATGTATCACAAAAATAGCCTAAGTTACGAAAACTCAATAAAAGCAAAATTGAGTACGAGGAATATCAAAAAGAGATAAGTAAACCCATCGAAAAACCAAAGGCGAAAACTGTCCCAAAATTTTGAGAAAAGTTCAAGATAACTTAGAGAAAGGACAGGACAGTCAGCCCAGGTAAAAGCTTTTTCAAAGAAAAAGATTAAAAAAAAAAGGTTTTCAAAACCTAAACAGAAAGCATGCAGGCCAACACAAAGATAACCTAAAACCTTATCCAAAAAATGGTATTTTTAGATATTTTGTTTGTGGCCATAAAAGGCCGAAAGAAATGTAAGCAAAGTACCACCACAGCAATATAAAAGAAAAATTGTTTAAAAAACGGGGAGACCCACAGGCCGGGCCCCCATATAGCCATAATAATTTTAGTTAGACGAAGGAAAGTTATCATCACTAGAGCTAGGGAGAGTAGTCGGATCGCCACCAGAGCCAGGGAGGAAAGTCGGAGCACCGTCAGGATCAGGAAGAGAAGTCGGAGCAGCACCAATGGAAGACGGAGCAAGCTGATCGGGACCCTTCTCAGGAGCCTTTGAAGAACTCGAGGCATCTTCTGGTTGGGGAGGGGATTCCATTATCCTCTGCTCCCGAGTCTTCAGCTCGGATTCGGAAACAGGTCGGGGAGGAGAAACGATAGCCCCATCAACCACAATCTTATCAGGATCTAGAGGAGAAAGATCCAGGTCTGGAGCAATAACCCCGACATGTTCCTTGAAGATCCTCCAGGCCTCCTTGGATGCCTCAGCAATGGAGTCCTCCAGATCCAAATAGGCCTGCCGACACCTCGCTATCTCCTTCTTCAGGTCCACATGATCCTCAAACAAACTCATATAGCTCTGCTCCGCCTTCTCCTTCAGGCCCTCCGCCATGGCACACTGGCCCATTAACTTCTTCTCCCTCTTCCGAAGACAATCCCTCTCCTCCTTCAACTCGGCAACCTCTATCTTCAACCGCTTTTTCTCTTCTTGATATAAGAAAATTCTCCCCTCTAACTCCTCAACTTTCAGGGATGAACCCAAAGAGTTGAGGGGAGTCTTCTAAAAAATATCCCAATTAGCAGCATAAAGGGTGATGGTAGAGGGGTATTTTTTCCTGACACCACCGCCACTCTTAACTGGATTCGTCCCCAGAGCACCCTGAATTTCTTGGTTTTTTACCTTGACTTGGTGAACGAGACTTTTACTTGGTTTTCTCTGCCTCTTAATAATCAGTATAATAAAACCATCTTCCAACAGTTATGTTTGCTGAGAAACTGCCTTGCATGTTGTTTTAATCATGAGAAAATTCATTGGTCTGTATGGGTGATGAAGGAGTATGGAGTGCTTCAATCTTGAATTAAATTGGCCATCATCCCTTGTCACCAGTGTCTATCTTCGCGTCTATCTGGTGATCATTTATGCCCATTGTATATCTGGGGAAATGTTATTATGGCAGTTGCATCGTATTCAAAAATAGTTCTTTATAACTTAGATAATGACAGCTTTGAATTTCATGTATTGGAACCTACTTATTCGTCTTCCTCAATTGGATTGTATGTCCTTATTTATCACGAAAGCTTAGTTTCACCATCATATCGTAACCTTCGAAGTAGCTCATCTCAATTTAGGTTGATCAAATCCTAGTGTAGGAGTTCTCTTCTAAATGGTTTGTTTCTGGTCAACTCCTTATAATTTATTTTTTTGTCATTATTTTTAGTTATTAATTTATTTTTTTTGGTTTAATAGTTTAATAACATATTTTTAGTTTATACTTTTAAATATTAATGGTTAAATAATAACATGATATTTTTTTTAAATTAGTGATTTATTTATCTAATTTTTAAATATTAATTTACTGTAATGATTATTTCCTATTTCATACTTCATATTCACATACGGATGCTGGACTTGTAAGAATGACCATCAATCCATCATTTACTAGTATTCCTTTGCACTTACATTGTAATTTAAGTGAATTCTATGGTACCTATAATTTAGTGTTTAATTTATTTTTTATAATAAATTTTGAATATCTAATAATTATTTTTTATATTTTTAAATTAAATATTAATTTTTAACTATTTTTAATAAGTTAGACAAATAATTTTAGATATGATAGCAATCACCTCTAATTTAACCCTGAAGATGAAGATGATATAAATTGTAGTAAAATTAAAGTAATAATTCCATTAAAAAATAGTTGATTAAGTTTTTATTTTGGTGACTAGTTGATTAAGTTAAAAGTTGACCAAATATATAAATTGTCTTGTCAAACAAAACTATTATTCAAGAATATTTTGTTGTTACTGGAATACTGGAGATCTATTTTGTCAAAATATGTACTTTTTGAGTCCCAAAATAATTATTTATTATCATCTTTATTTGCACAGTTAATTACACGTAAAATATTATATTGCAGATGCATACAAAATATTGTCTATTAAAAAAGCTTTTCTAAAGCATGGGCTGCATATTTTTTTCTTTTTTACTAATATAACAAAAAGAAAAGTAATTCACAAAGTGAGAGTCTCGTTGATGTCTCAAATATATGAATATATACAAAATTGAAAACAAGTTAAGTTAGCTGTGAATTCTTCAAACACTCAAAAATTTTATAAGTTCTAATGATATATGAGCATAAAATAAAGTTAATAGATTTCATTTTTTTTTATGCATTTAAATATGAGAACTATCACTTTAAATATGATCTGAACTGCTACCATAATTAGAGTTCTTTTCAAAAAATCAAACTAAAAACTCAGATCAAAGTTTACTAGTTTGGTTTTTTGAACTGCCTTAGCTTTTATGGAGCTATCCACGGCTCTCCTAATGAATCAACTCTTTAATAATATTGTTGTTATTATTCTTTTTTCTTACCTACACAATCACAAATTAACCCATCATTTCTTCTTGTAACTTTTGTATCCAATTCAAATTCTTTCTGTCATCAAATTTTATATTAGAAATTTCAAAGAAAAACGAAACTAGATTTATGTAGAGTGCATGAATCAATTTGACTCAAATCCATTAATAAAAAAATCAAAGATATTTAAACATGTAAAATGTAGAGAAAAAACTTATTTAAAACTTTGCTGTTGAATAATACGATATACTGAAATCAAGAGAGACATAATCAAATGAATTATATGAAAGTGATAGAGTTTTGATCATCGTGAGAGTTATAATGAATAATTTTGAGTAAGAATGATCCACCCAGCCCTTACTTACTCGAGATGGATAATTCATTTTGAGTTTATTTGGTTGAAATTAAGTTTATCAAAAAGATATTTTTTACCAAAAAAATATTTTTATTATTTTAATATATTTGACAAAATTTTAGTAATAAAACATAAAACAGTTTATGTTAAAAAAAAATAGCGGGATTAATTTTTAAATTTTGTTTGGTTATTTAACTCTTTTAGAAAGGCACACTTAGTCACGTGGCCCACGGGAAAAAAAAAAAAATAGGAAATGGAAATAGTCAAGTAGATACTCTACTATAGTGCAATCGGGAAGTTCCAAGTTTGTGAAGCTAAACCTTTTCGCCGTGGTGGCCGCCGCTAACCTCTCTTTAAGTTGTTATGGAGCAGCCACATGATTATTATGAGAGGGAGAGGAAGAGGAAGCCTTTAAGAGTCACCATAAACACCCCGAAACGGCTGCTGTCTTCGACGGTAACGCAATCGCAGCCGCTGCCGTTTCTTCCGGATGAACTCATCAGAGAAATTTTGCTGAGGCTTCCAGCAAGGTCACTGGTTCGGTTACGAAGAGTGTGCAGTTCATGGAAATCCCTAATTTCCAGCTCCCAATTCGCCAAAGACCATCTTCAACATTCCACCGCCGCGGATCCAGGTTTGAGTGGGACACGAGTTGCTTATCATCATAGTTGCCACTACGGATTTGGAGATTTCTCCTTACGCTCCTTGATCGAGAACTCTTCCAAACCTACGGAAGTCGTTCTCTTCAAGGAGAGACGTAACTACAAGGTTATTGGCTCTTGCAATGGATTGCTGTGCTTGCTGTTTAATGATGTTGGCATCAACACCTGTGTCAGGTTGTGGAATCCCTGTACTGGATTATTGACAGCCCCATCGGTGGAATGTGGGAATTTCTTATCGGTTCGCGGCTTCGGCTATGATCATGTGAATGACAAGTACAAGCTTGTTGTGATTGTAAAGCACACGGGGAAATATACAACTAGAATTTATACATTTTGCCGCAACCCTTCCAAGAGAGCCATTCAAGGTATCCCATTTGGCAGCATAAAGGGTGATGGTAAAGGGGTATTTGTTCCTGGCACCGCCACTCTTAATTGGATTCGTAGCCATGCCATCCTGGGTTGCTTGGTTTTTTCCCTTGACTTGGTGAAGGAAACTTTTAGTGAGTTTTCTCTGCCCCTCAATGATCCGAATGATAAAACCTTCATCTTCCCACAGTTATGTGTGCTGTGGAACTGCCTTGCATATTGTTTTAATCATGAGAAAACTCATTGGTTCGTGTGGGTTATGAAGGAGTATGGAGTGCCTAAATCTTGGACTAAATTGGCCGTCATCCCCTGCCATCCGTGTCTATCCAATTATCATTTTCGTCCATTGTATATCTGGGGAAACAATATTCTTGTGGCGGTTGCATTAACTTCAAAGATAGTTCTGTTTAATTTGGATAATGGTAGCTTTGAATTTCCTGTATTGAAACCTACTCCTTCAATAGGATTGTACGTCTTTATTTATCACGAAAGCTTAGTTTCACCACCAGATCCTGACCTTCCAAGTAGCTCATCCCGAATTCAGTTAATCAAACCCTAACGGACAAGCCGTCTTCTGAATAATGGTTTGATTCTAGTCAACTCCTAAGCCTTCTTTATGAGTTTTGACTTTTGAGAATTTATCTGTTCTTATTGCTTTTCTAATTTAGTGATTATTTATCTAGTTTTTTACAAAATTATACTACCTGTTATGATTATTGCCAATTTCATATTCACATGGTCAGGCTGGATTTGTATGATTAACCATCATTTACTAGTGTTCCTTTGCGCTTACAGTAAATTTATGCTTGCTATGAAGATCTGACCTTAGATTCAAACCTATTATTTTAGGGTAAAATTAAGGGCAGAGAATGTAATATGTAATTTAATGCGTACCATTTCCTTTTAATTTTGTTGTTTTTGGATCCAAAACTGGATGCTTTACCCATTGAACCAGATGAAATATGCTGATAATTGGTGCATGAATGATCCATACCATAGTATGGGCATCTTCAAATTATGGATTCATGGTCATAAATGATTCTTTTATGACTAAACAAAATCAAAATTAATACTTTTTTATTTTTTATTTCTTGTGATAAATAAATGATTACGAGCTTTCAATGATCAACATACTAGGAAGTGGGAAAATGATGTATTGATACATTTGTTTTCTCTCTGGGTGGGCTAAGAAATAATATGAACTTCTGAGGTACCAACCTGGTGATATAAGTTATCTGTTCTTGCTGAGTATTGAAGAACTGGAGCTTAAAACAAATGGAAGAGTTGAAAAGATGATTTTAACAAACAAGTCGAAAAGCCATGTCACAAGGAAAAAGAGCTTTTCTGTTCTTAATTATGTAGATATCCCTTTTAGTTCTAGACCCTATCTTATGACCAACAGTCACATTTGTCATGTTTTTGGCCAACACTCATTTTTTTATATTAGCCCTCAAACACTGCTCGGGAATAACTATTTAGAAACTTTCATCGACTAACAAACTTAACCAACTCGTCTTGTCAAAGAATAATATGAACTTCTAAGAAATTAACCTGATGACTTAAGTTATTTATTATTCTTGAATATTAAAATGATATATTTTTATGAATATATCACATAGTTTGTTTTCCCCGCCTAATCATAGAGATATGTATTGTCATTTCAAAATACTGCAGTTATGTGTGCTGAGGAAGAGTTGATACGAGATTTTAACAATGGAAGAGTTGATACGAGATTTTAACAAACACAACGATAAGCCATGTCATAAAGAAAAAGAGCTTTCATTTCTCTGTGTGGTTGATGAAGGAGTATGGAGTGTCTGAATCTTGGACTAAATTGGCCATTATCCCACAGTACCTTAGCATACACGTTATTCCACTGTATCTTTGGGAAAATGATGTTCTTCTGGGGACTGCAGCTCCTTATTCAAGAATAATTAGGTATAACTTAAACCATGGCAACTTTAAGTTCCCTGTCATTGATGGCCACAGGGATGACATGATGAAAGTTGCTCCTTTGTCTAAGCACTCGATGGCGGCGAAGCGATTCCATATTTATCATGAAAGCTTGGTTTCACCATCACACTGTGGTCTTCTAAGTAGCACATCTGAAATGCGTTGGATCAAAGTCATAAAAAACCCATGTCTACAATTTCTTCCAAGTGAAATCCTCTATTGGTAAAGGCTTTTCCGCTCTATTTAGTTTCTAGCTATTCTAGTTGAATGATTTGTTTATATAGTTTTTTCAAACTTGGTGTAGTGCTGCAAAACTATACTTTCTGTTGACATGATTGTTCCCCATTGCTAAATCACAATGTCACAGCAATTTTTCTGCTTTATTTAGGATATTAAAGAATGAATAGTGTTCATTTACAATTAGAGTTAATTTTTTCTAGTATCAAGTTCTATTTTTATATGACAAGTTATCATTTTTACGGTTAAATTAAGGGAAGAAAGTAAATAGAAACTGTAATATCCCATAATTTAATGACTACAGTTTCATATTATGTTCTTCCATGTTGGTTTTCAACATTTTGGTTTTTGGATTATTACTTAGAACTGGTTTTGTCTATTGGATAAGAAATAAGCAATACCATGTATGATCTATAGTATTAAGATATTTGAGTTTTGGACACAAAATCATCAGGGTTTTTTACTTAAATAAAATAAACCAATACCAAAATTACTGGATTCCCCTAAATCAAATTTTGAAACGTAAATATCCTCTTTCTACTATTATATAAATCGTTCCAAGAGCATGAGGATTATATAATATGTTAACCATGCTACCCAGAAACGATTTATGCATGAATGACCTAGGAGAATAAGGAGTAAATCGTTACAGGGTTATAGATTTACGTGATTTTGAGCTAAAAGACAAAGGCTTGGCACTATGAACGTGTTAAAGCAAATCCTCTCAAGCCTGTCACGATTTATATATAACAGGGTATTTTTATTTATAATATTTTAATTTAAATTATATCTATTTAAATTTTAACTTTAAAAAAAAAATATACTTTTTTATAATTTCAATTATTAATTTTATTAATAAGATTAAATTAAATTAAAAAAAATACTAACAAATTATAATAAAAAAAGTACTAAATTTTAATATATAAATTTAATTTTTTTTTAAAAAGTCTAAAGGTGTTAAAATATATAATTTTGCATAATATAAATTTATGTGTTTTTGAGTAACATAAATTTAAGTTTTTATAAAATTTTTAGCACATAAATTATTCCATAGTCATGAGCTTTGTGTTTTTGAATGTAAATCGTCCCAGCCTAATGTGTCTTACCATAATAATACATAAATCGTGCTAGGGTCTTGAGGGGTGACTAGTTACACATAAATCGTGCTAGGACAATGAGTTTTAGGATAAAAAAATGTAACTCATGGTGGCCTAGGACGATTTATATACATTTTGTAAAACACAAAGGCCTGGGATGATTTATGTGTTTTTGAGCATTGTATTTCATGCATAAATCGTCATGATTCATATATTATTTAAAACACACAAGCTTAGGACAATTTATATATTATATGATTTAGGGGAATCACGTCTTTAAAATTCATTTAGGGGAATCGAGTAATTTAGTTCTTCTCTTAATTTATTTAAATAAAAAGCCTATTTTTTATATAATAAATAAATAAAAAATATTTTTATATTGTTATACTCAAACATAATTAATAAATAAAAAAATATTTTTACATTAAAATACTCAAATATAAAATTACTTTTATATTTTAATAAAATCTTTTAAATAATAAAAAGATAACTCGAACAATTTTTTTTTTCTAAAAGTTCATCAAAATAAGTCCTAAATGCTACTCAGATTTTAATAAAACTGATGGCCTAGACTTTTCTAGAGTGAAATAGATACTATACTATAGTGCAGTTGGGAAGTTCTAAATTTGTGAAGCTAAACCGTTTCGCCGTGGTGGCCGCCGCTAACCTCCCTTTAAGTTGTTATGGAGCAGCCACATGATTATTACGAGAGGAAGAGGAAGCCTTTAAGAGTCACCATAAACGCCCCTAAACGGCCGCTGTCTTCGAGGGTAACGCAATCGGAGCCGCTGCCGTTCCTTCCAGATGAACTTATCAGAGAAATCTTGCTGAGGCTTCCGCCAAGATCACTGCTTCGCTTACGGAGAGTGTGCAGTTCATGGAAAACCCTAATTTCCAGCTCTCAATTCGCCAAAGACCATCTTCAACATTCAACCGCCGCGGATCCAAGTTTGAGTGGGCCACGAGTTGCTTATCATCATTATTTCCACAACGGATTCGGAGATTGCTCCTTACGCTCCTTGGTCGAGAACCCTTCCACACCTACGGAAGTCGTTCTCTTCGTGGAGAGCCGTTACTACACGGTTATTGGCTCTTGCAATGGATTGCTGTGCTTGCTGTATGATGTTGTTGGCATCAACACCTGTGTCAGGTTGTGGAATCCCTGTACTGGATTATTGACAACCCCATCAGTGGGACGTGGAGAATTCTTTTCAGTTGGCGGCTTCGGCTATGATCATGTGAATGACAAGTACAAGGTTGTTGTGATTGTAAATCACATGGGGGATCATACAACCAGAATTTGTACATTTTGCCGCAACCCTTCCAATAGAGCCATTCAAGGGATCCCATATAGCAGCATAAAGGGTGATCGTCAAGGGGTATTTGTGCCTGGCACCGCTACTCTTAATTGGGTTTGTCAGCATGACACTCTGGAGTACGTGGTTCTTTCCCTTGACTTGGTGAAGGAGACTTTTAGTGAGTTTTCCCTGCCTCTCACTGATCCGGATGATAAAACCTTCATCTTCCCACAGTTATGTGTGCTGAGGAACTGCCTTGCATATTGTTTTAATCATGCGAAAACTCATTGGTTCGTGTGGGTCATGAAGGAGTATGGAGTGCCTAAATTGGCCATCATCCCCTGCCTTCCGTGTCTACCCGATTATCCTTTACTTGCGCTTCTAGATGATTATCATTTACGTCCATTGTATATCTGGGGAAACAATATTCTTGTGGCGGTTGCATCAACTTCAAATATAGTTCTGTATAATTTGGATAATGGTAGCTTTGAATTTCCTGAACCTACTCCTTCAATAGGATTGTCCGTCTTTATTTATCACGAAAGCTTAGTTTCACCTGACCTTCCAAGTAGCTCATCCCAAATTCAGTTAATCAACGCTAACCGACAAGCTGTCTTCTGAATAATAGTTTGATTCTAGTCAACTCCTATGCCTTCTTTATGAGTTTTGACTTTTGAGAATTTATCTGTTCTTATTGCTTTTCTAATTTAGTGATTATTTATCTAGTTTTTTACAAAATTATACTACCTGTTATGATTATTGCCAATTTCATATTCACATGCCCAGGCTGGATTTGTAGGATTAACCATCATTTACTAGTGTTCCTTTGCATTTATAGTAAATTTATGCTTGCGATGAAGATCTGACCTTAGATTTAAACCTATTATTTTAGGGTAAAATTAAAGGGAGAGAATATAATATGTAATTTAATGCGTACCATTTCCTTTTAATTTTGTTGTCTTTGGATCCAAAACTGGATGCTTTACCCGTTGAACCAGATGAAATATGTTGATAATTGTTGCATGAATGATCCGTATGGCATCTTCAAATTATGGATTCATGGTCATAAATGATTCTTTTATGACTAAACAAAATCAAAATTAATACATTTTTCTCTTTTATTTCTTGTGATAAATAAATGATTACCAGCTTTCAGTGATCAACATATAGGCAGTGGGAAAAATGATATATTGATACATTTGTTTTCACTCTTGGTGGTCAAAGAAATAATATGAACTTCTGAGGTACCAACCTCTGGTGATATAAGTTATCCGTTATTAATGAGTATTAAAGAATTGGAGCTTAAAACAAATGGAAGAGTTGTTACGAGATTTTAACAAACAAACGATAAGCCATGTCATAAAGACAAAGAGCCTTTATATTCTTAATTATCTAGATATTCCTTGTAGTTCTAGACCCTATTTTATGACCAACAGTCGCATTTGTCATCTTTTTTGCCAACTCTCATATTTTTTTATATTAGCCCTCTAACACTGCTCGGGAATAATTATTTACAAACTTTCATCGGCTAACAAACTTAACCAACTCGTCTTGTCAAAGAATAATATGAACTTCTAAGAAATTAACCTGATGACATAAGTTATTTCTTAAAGTGATATATTTTTATGAATATATCACATAGTTTGTTTCCCCGCCTAATCATAAGAGATATGTATTGTCATTTCAAAATCCTGCAGTTGTGTGTGCTGAGGAAATACCTTGCAATTTGCAGTGAACATAGAACTCATTGCTCTGTGTGGTTGATGAAGGAGTATGGAGTGTCTGAATCTTGGACTAAATTGGCCATGATCCCACAGTACCTTAGCATACACATTATTCCTCTGTATCTTTGGGAAAATGATGTTCTTCTGGGGACTGCTGCTCCTTATTCAAGAATAATTAGGTATAACTTAAACCATGGCAACTTTAAGTTCCCTGTCATTGATGGCCACAGGGATGGCATGATGAAAGTTGCTCCTTTGTCTAAGCACTCGATGGCGGCGAAGCGATTCCATGTTTATCATGAAAGCTTGGTTTCTCCATCACACTGTGGTCTTCTAAGTAGCACATCTGAAATGCGTTGGATCAAAGTCATCAAAAACCCATGTCTACAATTTCTTCCAAGTGAATTCCTCTATTGGTAAAGGCTTTCCCCCGCTATTTAGTTTCTAGCTATTCTAGTTGAATGATTTATTTATATAGTTTTTTCCAACTTGGTGTAGGGCGGCAAAACTATACTTTCTGTTGACATGATTGTTCCCATTGCTAAATCACAATGTCACAGCAATTTTCTGCTTTATTTAGGATATTAAGGAATGACTATCATTTCCTGGTGTTCATTTACAATTAGAGTTAATTTTTTCTAGTATCAAGTTCTATTTTTATATGACAAGTTATCATTTTTAGGGTTAAATTAAGGGAAGAAAGAAAAACTGTAATATCCCATAATTTAATGACTACAGTTTCATATTATGTTCTTCCATGTTGGTTTTCAACATTTTGGTTTTTGGATTGATACCTAGAACTGGTTTTGTCCATTGGATAAGAAATAAACAATACATGTATGATCTATAGTATTAAGATATTTGAATTTTGGACACAAAATCATCAACAATCAATCTTATATTGGGAAAACCGAAGCAAACCCATTAATGCAGTTATATTCTTTTTCCTCTTTATTGATTTGTTATGATGAATAATTAACTAGAATCCTTCGTAGAATCAACATACTTAGCTAGTAGAAGAAAATGATATATTGCTAATGAACTTGAAAGTTCAATGGATAGGTTTGGAATCGGAATCTTAATGTTTTTAGTTGTTTTGTACTTCGCCAAAATTCTCTTGAACATTTAGTTTTCCCCATTATAGAAGAACTTACATGATATGAAATTACCATGAACAAACATTCACATTATGAACAATGTTAAACAACTTAACCACATAAAAGATACATCATAGATAAGCAATTGAGCTTAACACAATAGTCATTACATCTAATTACTAAAAAGCTAATGTTGTGGCAATGGCAAAACAGATTAATGTAGAGAAAATAGTAAAATACGTATTAATTAGGAGAAAGGAAAATGTATACTGATACACTATATTTGGTGGTGTTTAACTCGATCACGGTTAGTCCCTCCACAGGGATGGATCTTTTCAATTTTTTTTTTCAATTGAGGAAGTAAAGTGTGATCTCTAATCCTTCAACGCTTTCTCTCCGATGCCTTCTCTTAGTCCTACTTATAAAATTAATGGTGAGAGATTATACTTTACCCTCTCAACAAATTAAAAAAAAATTGAGAGGATCCATTCCCGTCTCTTCACTAGTCATTCTGCACTTTGACATTTTACTTGATCACAGTCAACTCTTTTGTCTATCAAAACCTTCTATTGATCAACATTTTTCATACGTAACCATCTACCAACTATCAATAAAAGCACCATTTGTTACACGTATAAAACCTCAAAAGAACCAGAATTCAAAAGCTAGCTATTGAAACAGAAGAGTCTAAAACTTTTATCCTAAGTTGCCTCTCTATTGTGGGGCTGGATATGGAAAAGTTAAATGAGAGCAATTTCTATAATTATTGAAAGGTACACATTTACCCTTAAGTTTAGATTGATCAATAGTAGGTGAGATTGGAGTTTATGTTCAAGAGAAAATATTGTTTGTTCTTCTTTTTTGTTTATTCTTAGTTTCTTACTGAGGTACCAGTGGTCATGTTGACAAAAGATATTCAACATTAAGCAATGCCACATAACCATATAAATACTTGGAGAATATATACATTTATTAAATATTATTCGTTATTCATGAAGATTAAAACAACAGTTTTTCATAGGCACATCACATAACTGAGGTCTTTTTTTTTTTGTGGGTGTCCTCATAACTGAAGAGCTTAAAAGAAAGAAAAAGGTAAGAGTTTAAACAAGATTATTAAAAATAAGTCACTGTGTAGATTAAGACTCAAATAACAAAATTCTTATATGCCTTAATTATCCGGATAATAGTTAATTTTTCTAATATAAGTTAAATTCCTTGTATAAATTTTATAGTTTTCTTATAAAAAAAAGTGGGTGGATAATTTGGAGCTCAAAATTCCAATAGGGAAACACACTACCGATTTCAAAACCTAATTCTCATTTCTTAAATAGATAGAGTTTTGTTTCTTTTAAATACAGACATTAATTCACTATGTGTTTCCAAAAAAAAAAATAGTGAGATTAATTGTTAAATTGTTGAATTTTGAATTTTATTTTATTCAACTCTTTTTTTGAAAGGCACACTCATGTCACGGCCTTGGACACACTCCAACGCTACCGTGCCGGCACTCGGACTTACTCAACCTCTTGAGCTAAGACCAAGTCAGCCTAACCCTCAATACTTAGCAAGAAAGCTAAGAATATAAGAGAACACAAGAGAAAGGAAGCTTTGGTGAAAGAACACTTTATTGCTCAAGTGTGGTTACAAATGATTCACACACACCCAAACTCTAACTCTCATCCCTATTTATAGCCATCCACCTCCTCAATGGATGGTTAGGATTAAATCTAATCAACGGTCCAGATTAATCATCCAGAACCTTCTTTACAAATATCTATCCTACCACAACTCTCTAAATGTTTCTAGATTATTCCATATCACTCTTTATACTTCTATATACATCTACACTCTTCTAGAATACTCTATGACCTTCCAGAGTCTTCTAGAACCTTCTAGGGTATTCCGGGACCTTCTAGGATATTCTAGAACGTTCCGGAACCATCTAGAGTATTCTCAAACACTCCAGAAAACTATTCAAACACTGTTAAATCTAACCTTCTAAAATTTTGATAGTCGATGCATAGCCTCAATGAACCATCATGCTTCTTTTGGAATAAGACTGGTGCGCCATAAGGTGCCTTCGATGGACGGATGAACCCAGCATCTAGCAAATCCTTGAGTTGCTTCTTCAACTCCTCGAGTTCTGGCGGTGCCATTCTATACGGTGTTGAGGCGGGCAGCTTTGCTCCTAACTCCAATTCAATCTTGTGGTCCACCTTCCTCCTAGGTGGTAGTTGTTTTGGCAACTCGGGAGGCATCACATCCTTATTTTCTTCAAGGACTTCCTTGATTTTGGGAGGAGCGTCTTCTCTTTCAAGTGTTGACTCCTCTTGTAGTAGAGCCAAATATGTAATCTCTCCCTTCTTGAACCCTTTCTTGAGTTGCATAGCGGAGAGTATCGGTGGTCCTCCAACTTTAGAGACTATAGGGACCATGCATGGAGACCCTTTCTCCATGACGCATACTACGTCGTAGTATGACATAGGTATTATATTTGCCTTCCTTTGCAAATCGAGCCCGATGACTATTTTAAAATCGTCCATGGGTGCTACTGAGAAATCCACAAGGCCCTTCCAAGAACCAAGAGTCATCTCAACCCCTTTTGCTACTCCCTTAAGGGGTTCACCCTTGGTATTCACGGGTTTGAACCAACCATTTTTTTCGGTAATCTTCAACCCAAGCCTCCTTGCTTCATCAGGCGTGATGAAGTTGTGTGTAGCACCAATGTCGATCATAGCCATGACAGGTTTTTCATTGATAAAGGCTTTGACATACATCAAGCCTTTCTTTTCTACAGTATTCATGAGTTGGATACATCCATGGTCACGAAAGCCTTCTTCTTTTCCATGTACTCTTTCTTTAAAGATTATTTTCCTTCCTTCTTGGTTGAGAAACTCTTCCCCTTGTCTCCCCCACCTTTAGTAGAACTAGGTTTGGAGGAAGACTTGAGTTTAGAGTCTCCCCTATGAAACTCAGTGAGTAATTCGACTACCACGATGGCCTCATCGACATCCTTAACATTCCTTCTTTGTAGTTCTTGTTTTGCCCAAGGTTGGAGTCCATCAATAAAAAAAAAACAATGCATCCTCTGATGCTAAGTTGGGGATTTGAAGCATGAGAGTAGTGAACTCCTTTACATAGTCGTTAATCATACTCTTGTGCTTCAACTCCCTCAACTTCTTCCTTGCTTCATAAACCACATTCTCAGGGAAGAATTGTCTTTTCAATTCCCTTTTGAATTCTTCCCATGTGGCTATGTTGCAAGTGTAATACTCTATGACCTTCCAGAGTCTTCTAGAACCTTCTAGGGTATTCCGGGACCTTCTAGGACATTCTAGAACGTTCCGGAACCATCTAGAGTATTCTCAAACACTCCAGAAAACTATTCAAACACTGTTAAATCTAACCTTCTAAAATTTTCTGTGACACTCAGCCCACGGAATAAATAGTGCTGAGCCTTCGGAGGTGAAAAGTTTGTGTCCCTCGGTAGTCACTCTCCCTTGAAGTTATGACGAACAAGAAGCCTTTGAGAGTCATCAGAAATGGCAGGAAACGGCTGCTGTCTTCAGCGGTAACGTCATCGCGGCCACTGCCAGTCCTTCCAGATGAACTCATCAGAGAAATCTTGCTGAGGCTTCCGGCGAGGTCGCTTCTTCGGTTACAGAGTGTGTGCAGTTCATGGAGAACCCTAATTTCCAGCTCCCAATTCGCCAACGATCATGTTCGACGTTCAATTGCCGCGGATCCATGTATGAGCGGGCTACGAGCTTTTTATCACTATCCTCAGCTCTTCCCCTACAAAAAGATTGGAAGATTTCTATGTACGATCCTTGTTGGAGAATCCTTCCAAGCCTACGGAAGCGGTTCAATTCGAGGGAAAAAGTAGATACAGAATTACTGGCTCTTGCAATGGATTGCTGTGGTTGCATGAGGCTTCCGGCGACATGAGAAACCATGCCTATACTGGATTGGCATCCTAATCGCTGGGAATTGGGGCTTCTTAATAGCTAGCGGCTTCGGCTATGATCATGTGAATGACAAGTACAAGCTTGTTGAGATTCTACATGAGATAACGAAATGTGCAATCAGAATTTATACATTTTGTCGGAACCCTTGCAAGAGTGCCATTCAAGATATTCCAATTGGCAGCATAAAGGGTGATGGTAGAGGGGTATTTGTGCCTGGCACCGCCACTCTTAACTGGATTCGTTCTCATAGCACTATAGATTTCTTGGTTCTTTCCCTTAACTTGGTGAACGAGATTTTTACTGAGTTTTCCATGCCCCTCAATAATCAGTATAATAAAACCATCTTCCCACAGTTATGTTTGTTGAGGAACTGCCTTGCATGTTTTAATCATGAGAAAATTCATTGGTCTGTATGGGTAATGAAGGAGTATGGAGTGTCTCAATCTTGGACTAAATTCGTCATCATCCCCTGTCACCCGCGTCTTTCTTCGCGTCTATCTGGTGATCATTTACGCCCATTGTATATCTGGAAAAATGTTATTATGGCAGTTACATCGTCTTCAAAGATAGTTCTTTATAACTTTGATAATGGCAGCTTTAAATTTCCTGTATTGGAACCTACTTCTGCGTCTCCCTCAGTTGGATTGTATGTCCATATTTATCACGAAAGCTTAGTTTCACCATCATATCGTGGCCTTCAAGTAGCTCATCTCAAATCAGGTTGATCAAACCTTAGTGTATAAGCTCTCTTCTAAATGGTTTGTTTCTAGCCAACTCCTTATAGTTTTTGTTTTTTTTTTTTTGGTCATTAATTTAATTTTTTTT
>NC_029793.2:3838963-3867106 GCF_000816755.2 Arachis ipaensis | reverse complement strand
AAATTAGTGATTTATTTATCTAGTTTTTAAAAAACTATACTTTCGGTGATGATTATTTTCTATTTCATATTTCGTATTCACAATTTCACATCCTCATGCTGGACTTGTAGGAATGACCATCATTTATTAGTATTTCTTCGTATTTACATTATAATTTAAGTGAATTCTATGGTGCTTATAATTTAGTGTTTAGTTTTTGTTTAATTTATTTTTATGATAAATTTTAAATATTTAATAATTATTTTTTATATTTTTAAAATTAAATATTAAATTTTAACTATTTTTAATAAGTTAGACAAAAACTTTTAAATATTATAGCAATCACCTCTAATTTAACTCTGACCAAATAAAAATAAAGATGATGTAAATTGTCAGAAATTATTTTACATATGGAGAAATGAATGGTACTTTATTTAAATATGGATGTTTGAGGTATTTTACAGAATTATGGATCTGTCAGAAAAGAGTTCTAACACGCAGGTAATCTGTTGTTGACGTGTCTACCAAAGACACAAACGCAACATGTCAATGCCAACTCAGCACGTATGCTGCGTGTAAACCTAGTCCAGTCACGTGTCCAATATCTGTGTAGCACGCAAGCTGCATGTTGGTCTCGACCGTCCACGTGTCAGCATCCTGCATAGAACGCAAGCTGCGTATTTCTCTCGGCCGTCCACGTGTCGCACATGCATCAGCATGCTACATGCGTGTTGCCACGTGTCGCGTCGCAAGAGGGAGGCCCCGCACCGGGAACAACAGCCATTAATGTGGGATATTGGGGGTTGGCAGCGGATATATAAAATGGTAGTGGGACTGTGATAGTTTTCATTATTTTTTTTTTAGAGTGACAAAGGAGTGGTTGGGTTTGGGATTTAGAAATGTTTTGAATTTGTTTTAAAGTTGAGTGAGATTAATATATTTATAATGGTACGTGATTATCCGTCTCTTGAAGATCATGTTATCAATTATTTGGGGCATCCTAATTATGTAAATTTATTATTTTTTATTAATTTATTAGTATTTACTTGATTAATATTAGTTTAATAGTTTGTATGATTATGATGTAGTTTTGTTTTCATATTTTTTGATAGAATATATAACTGATTAAATAATAAAATATTAAATCTTGTTCTGTCCTATTTTCTGATATTCATGAGATAAAATAAAATTGTCTCATAAAATTTTCACTGCTAAATTCAAACAGACTCAGACTGCAAGATTATTTTAAAAGGGTATGTTCAGTAACTTAAAAGAAAGCCATAGATTCAACCCCTCTTTTCTAAACCTTCTACAACCTTCGATTGATTGTAAATTCTTCAAACACTTAGAAACTTTATAAGTTCTAACAATATATGAGCATAAAATAAAGTCAATAGATTTTACTTTTTTCTTGTATGCATCTAAATATGAAGACTATCACTTCAAATATGATCAGAACTCCTACCCTAATTAGAGTTCTCTTCAAAAATTAAGCTAATAACTCGTATCAAAGTTTACTAGTTTGGCTCTCCCAATGAATCAACTCTTTAGTAATATTGTTGTTTTTATTCTTTTTTTTTTACCTACACTATCACCGTAGTCAACCCATTCTTTTTTTCTGCAACCTTTACATCCAATTCAACCTCTTCCTGTCATCATATTTTATATTAGAAATTTTAAAGAAAAATGAAATTAGATTTATGGAGAATACATGAATCAATTTAACTCAAATGAGTCAAATCCATTAATAAAAAACTAAAGATATTGAAACATGTAAAATAAAGAGAAAAACATATTTGAAAAATGATTTAGTTGTTGAGTAATACGATAGGTGAAATCAAGAGATATGATCAAACGAATTATAAGAGAGTAACAGAGTTTAGATCTATTAAAAATATATAAATATTCATGTTACCTCTTTCTATTCATGTAAATTTTTAAAAATGATTTAATGACATGATATTAGAATTTTGTGTCCAAAAAGTATAGAATTTTATCTTTGGTGAATTATAAATAAAAAAAATAGCATAAAACAAAAAGATAAAAACATGATGACATAAGTTATTTGTTATTCATGAATATTAAAGTGACATCTTTTCATGAATATATCACATAATTGAAGATTTAAAAGAAATAAAGAAAAATGGTAAGAATTTATACCAGATTATTAATAATAAGTCATTTTATAGATTAAGTCACAAACAAAACTCTTATGATGCATTTGAAAGAGAGATAAAGAGATAAAATTGAGAGCCTAAATTAAATTTGTGTATTATGTTTGATTTAAGATAAATATAAAAGTTGAAAGATAGATTTAGAATTTAAAAAGTTAAATGAGAGTATTTTTTTAAAAAAAATATTATAAAAATTTTAGTCTCAATTTCTAAAAATTTCTGTTTTTTTTTTGTGTCCCTATTTTTTAAAAATACTAAAATTTTTATTCCGACACTAAAATTTTAGTTTAAATTTTTAATCACCAAATATAATACCCAACTTAGTCTTCGAATGTCAGTCTCATTTGTCCCAAAAACCAAACTCAGTCTTATATACCTTAGTTACCTGGATAATCCTTTATTTTTTTAATTTGTTTTTAAGTAAAATATATTAATTTGTTTTTAATATGCATGTCAATAAACTATTAGGGAAAATAATTAAAGAGCAACAAAAGTAATGGTAAAAAAAATGCCCGGAGAAAAGATTATTACTATAAGTACTAAGAACATTGAGTGTAAAAAAAAGGCACTAAATTTGATCTACTAAAAGCTTTAATAATATAAGAAAAAACTTAATTATATTTTCTAAGAACATTCTGATATTCAAAACTCAAAAGCTGCTCCTTCAATAAGACACACAACACCTCATGAGCAATGCCAATAAAATTCTTTATGTGTAGAAAAGAATCATGTTTTTCACCCTAGTATTCACCTTTGATCTATTGAAAGGTTTAATAATAAAAAAAAGTATTGGGGAAGTGGGGAACAACATTCAATTAGCGAAGTTTTAACAACTATAATTAATATTTTTTATTTTTTTTAATTTATTCGGTAGGAAAAAAAAACATTCCAATATTTAGCAGAAAAAATATCCATGTATATTAACTTATTTTTATGAAGATGAGTTTTGAAGTTTAACCTATTAAAAAGTTAGCAGAAGTTGGTTAAACTCTCTCTTTAATTCCCTAGCAGAATTGTTATTGAATTTAAGAGCGTCTCTCTTCAACAAAAAGACTTCACTAATCACTATAACGGCTATAAATTGCTCCAACCCGATTATTGTGACTGCTTCTTATGTATCTTGTATTAACCAATGGTTTGTATTTCAAAAAATAACAAACAAAACTTATCACGAGTACTAGTTGTATATCGAAACTGATTGTACTCAAATTAATGGAAAATCCGTACAATTATCAATTATCGGAATTGCATAAGAGACTACAAAATCAAGAGGGTGGATGGGAACAAAAGAGCTCTCTCGTAAGATGTTTTAAATTCTTATTCAGACTATAATAAATAGTCAAATTAGTTTTTAAAAGATCACTCATTCTTCATTTCTTCAAATCGGTTTTCAAAGGTTTTTTTAAATCAAATTCCTTCTGTAAAGATTTTAAATTAGTCATGTTAGTCTTTCCGTCACTTTCATTGCTAACGACGTTAGAGTTTGTTGATGTGGTACGTTAAATAACATCACAATACACACCTAGTAGTCCTAATTGAGTATTAACATGATTAGTTTATGAAATTAAATCACATCAAACTCAAATTGAGTGATTCCAATACCTCAAAATTTTTTCTCAATTAGATTTTAATTTAATCTAATTTTATAAATTTATTATCTTAATAGTCAATTAAGATTTTTAGGTGTGTTATGATGTCACTTAAGGTGTCATATTAGCAAATTTTGACACCATTAATAAAGAAAGTGACCTAAAGAGTAACATGACTAAATTAAAATTTTTAAAGAACAAATTTAATTAAAAAAATCCGTCAAAAATCAATTTGAAAAATGTGTGATCTTTCAATGACTAATTTAACCATTTACTTATTTTTAAAATTATAATAAATAAAAAATATTATAGGAATCGGAAATAGTCAAATAGATACTATACTATATATAGTGCAGTGCCGAGCCTTTGCAGTCCGCAAGTTTCAAGTTTGTGAAGTTAAACCTGTTTGCCGCTGTGGCTGCGGCTAACCTCCGTTCAAGTTGTTATGGAGCAGCCTCATGATTATGACGAGAGGAAGCCTTTAAGAGTCACCAGCAACACCCCGAAACTGCTTGTCGTTCCGGATGAAATCCTCACAGAAATCTTGACGAGGCTTCCGGCAAGGTTACTTCTTCGTTTAAGGAGTGTGTGCCGTTCATGGAGAACTCTAATTTCCAGCTCCCAATTCGCCAACTACCATGTTCAACGTTCAATCGCCGCGGATCCAAGTTTGAGTGGGCCACGAGTTGCTTTTCATCATAGTTTTAAATTCAAATGCATCAAATTCGGAGATTTCTCCTTACGATCCTTGGTCGAGAACCCTTCCGAACCTACAGAAGTCGTTCTCTTCGAGGAGAGACCACATTGCCACGGAATTAATAGCTCTTGCAATGGATTGCTGTGCATGCATGGGGGTGCTGACAGCCTCAACAACAGTGTCATGTTGTGGAATCCCTATACTGGATTGACATCCCAATCGCTGAAAATTTGGGGTTTCATATGGAATTCCGGTTTCGGCTATGATCCTGTGAATGACAAGTACAAACTTGTTGCGGTTGTAAAGCAGATACAGGAGCGGAAACCCCAAACCAGAATTTATACATTTTGTCGGAACTCTTCTTCCATGAGAACAATTCAAGATATGCCGGGTGGCGTAGTTGGTGATAGAAAGGGGGTATTTGTGCCTGGCACCGCCACTCTTAATTGGGTTTGTCAGCATATGGAGTACTTGGTTATTTCCTTTGACTTGGTGAAGGAGACTTTTAGCGAGTTTTCTCTGTCTCTCAAGGATCCGGACAATAAAACCTTCGACTTCCCACAGTTATGTGTGCTGAGGAACTGCCTTGCAGCTTGTGTCAGCCATGATGAGAAGACTCATTGGTCTGTGTGGCTGATGGAAGAGTATGGAGTGCCTCAATCTTGGACTAAATTGGCCAGCATCTCCTGCCACCCGAGTCTATCTGGTCATCATTTACGCCCATTGTATATCTGGGAAAATTATGTTCTTATGGCGGCTGCAGCATATTCAAAGCTAGTTCTGTATAACTTAGATCATGACGGCTTTGAATTTCCTGTATTGGAACATACTCCTCCGTCTAACAAACTGGGATTGTACTTCTGTATTTATCACGAAAGCTTAGTTTCACCACCATATCGTAGCCTTCCAAGTACATCATCCCAGATCCAGTTAATCAAACCCTAACGGACAAGCTGTCTTCTGGATGGTTTGATTCTAGTAAACTCCTATGCCTTCTTTATGACTTTTGACTTTGAGAATTTATCTGTTCTTATTGCTTTTCTAATTTAGTGATTATTTATCTAGTTTTTTACAAAATTATACTACCTGTTATGATTATTGCCAATTTCATATTCACATGCCCAGACTGGGTTTGTAGGATTAACCATCATTTACTAGTGTTCCTTTGCACTTACAGTAAATTTATGCTTGTGATGAAGATCTGATCTTAGATTCAAACCTATTATTTTAGGGTAAAATTAAGGGGAGAGAATGTAATATGTAATTTAATGCGTACCATTTCCTTTTAATTTTGTTGTTTTTGGATCCAAAACTGGATGCTTTACCCGTTGAGCCAGATGAAATATACTGATAATTGGTACATGAATGATCCATACCATAGTATTGGCATCTTCAAATTATGGATTCATGGTCATAAATGATTCTTTTATGACTAAACAAAATCGAAATTAATATATTTTTATTTTTTTATTTTTTATTTCTTGTGATAAATAAATGATTACCAGCTTTCAGTGATCAACATACTAGGTAGTGGGAGAAAATGATGTATTGATACATTTGTTTTCTCTCTTGGTGGTCAAAGAAATAATATGAACTTCTGAGTTCTGAGGTACCAACCTGGTGATATAAGTTATCTGTTCTTGCTGAGTATTAAAGAATTGGAGCTTAAAACAAATGGAAGAGTTGAAACGAGATTTTAACAAACAAAACGATAAGCCATGTCACAAAGAAAAAGAGCTTTTATATTCTTAATTATCTAGATATCCCTTGTAGTTCTAGACCCTATTTTATGACGAACAGTCGCATTTGTCATGTTTTTTGCCAACTCTCACTTTTTTTTATATTAGCCCTCTAGCACTCCTCGGGAATAATTATTTACAAACTTTCATCGATTAACAAACTTAACCAACTCGTCTTGTCAAAGAATAATATGAACTTCTAAGGAATTAACCTGATGACATAAGTTATTTATTGTTCATGAATATTAAAGCGATATATTTTTTATGAATATATCACATAGTTGAATATTTAAAAGAAAAGGGGAAAATGGTAAGAATTTAAAGAGAGGCTTGTTAACTGCATCCAATGGTGAGGTGAGTGAGATTGATGTCACTGATATTGGAACAGTTGAAAGAAAGAAAGTGTTGCAAATGTTGGTAGGTACTGCTGAAAAGGATAATGAGAAGTTTCTGTTGAAGCTGAGGGAAAGAATTGATAGGTATATATAATATCCATTGTTAAAGCTTGTCTTCTCTTTTATTTTCTTCAACAGTTTTAAATTGCAAAACTTTCCTTTGAATATTTTCTAGAGTTGGAATCAATATTCCAACAATTGAAGCCAGGTTTGAGCATCTAAATGTTGAGGCAGAAGCTCATGTTGGCAGCAGAGCCTTACCCACGTTTTTTAACTTCATTGTTAATATAGTTGAGGTAAACCACGTGTGATTTCTAAATCTCTCTTTCCTTTGATGCTTCAATCAAGATTGTTGTTGGTTTTAGTTTGTGTAGGATTTGTACTTATTCTGAAATTTTTAATCTTCCAGAGTTATTTGAATTATCTTCATATCCTTTCAAGCCAAAAGAAGCAAGTGACCATTCTTAAATATACTAGTGGAATTGTAAGACCTTGTAGGTAAGAAGATAGGATTAGTTGGAATCCTGAAGCTCAAACTTTATTCATCTTCCTATTCACCACTACATTTTGTTTTCATTTTCAGGATGACATTGCTTTTAGGCCCTCCAAGTTCTGGAAAAACCACACTTCTTTTGGCTCTGGCAGGAAAGCTTGGTCTGGATCTTAAGGTTAAAGTGCTTCTTTCATGTTTTTCTTCATGTATGCATCAATCAGATAATCTAACCAAACCATGATTATTGCTCACCTTATATCCATTTTTTGCTGAAAAATATGTTGCAGGTTAGTGGCAGAGTTACCTATAATGGCCATGAAATGAATGAGTTTGTACCTCAAAGAACTGCAATATACATCAGCCAGAATGATGTTCATATTGGAGAAATGACTGTGAGGGAAACCTTGGCTTTCTCAGCAAGGTGTCAAGGGGTTGGTTCAAGATTCGGTTAGTCGAATTTTACCTTAATTGCCATGCGTTGAAGAAGATAGCTTCCAAATCTGTAAACTGTAGTCTAAGCATTCTGTTTTACATTAAAACAGTTTTTGACTAATGAAATTTCTTAGGATCCTCTATTCGCTGTATGCCTGATTGCGAATCAAAATAATTTAACTAACAAAGTAAGCAATAAGTTCTTCTTTTTCTGGCTAGGTTTATATTCCCAGGCTCCCTTCGTTCTTTGTCTCAATGTTTCGGCAATAATAATTAGAACTAGATATTTAGCATTAGAAGAGGGATATAGAGCTAGCGTTAATTTTTTTTATTGCCTTTACATTATTATTGAGGAACCTTCAACATGGGATAGTAGTAGTTTAATTACTTTGATAGTAGTTGTTATTGTCTATTCGTAATATATATATCAAAAGCTAATTAAAAAAGCAATGATGGCTGTGAAAGATTTGGAGAATATATTATTAAGATTTCATTCCTATGAAAATATGTTGAGGTATCTGATTTGTTTGATAAACTGAATTTGGCAGATTACAAAAATTTAGGCTAGAGTGGTTATCCTTGTTTGTCTATATTCTTAGCAACGGGAGCCAGATTGAGTCAAGACCAACTTTGGAACAGGTAATAATTATTAGCATTTTAAGATTTGTGCTACTTGTTGATGAAAATTGTAAGGGAAAGTTAGGGAAGTTAGCAAAATTGTAAGGGAATATGAGTGAAATCTCTGAACCTTTTAAGAAGCTACAACTTGAAAGCCATTTAATAAGTTTGACATAACACTAAATGCTACTACTTGGACTTCAACTCAGAAAGAGCACATATAATGGTGAATTGGTGATTCTAACACTTTCTGAGTCCACTTTCTTTACTTTTACTACTATCTTTCATCCATTTTGTGCATTTGATTTTTCTTATTCTGACTCTGATTTATTTTTGTTCAAGTTGGTTTTTTTTACGGCAAATGAAGTAATTGTTTGAATGATTTAGTTTACTTTCTTTGAAAAATAAAAATAAATTACTTGTTTTTAGCATTTTATTCTATGGCCGCCAAGGCTTTTTTTTTTTGGCAGGAACATTTTTCTTGTTCAGAAAAATAAGGTCCTAAACAAATACTTGTATCATAAGGGAAATATGTTGATTATTGTTCATTAGAAAAACTATCTCATTACTCTGCTGATACAGTTTAAAGTATAAACTTGTGGATGTTATTAGTATGTGCTAAGTTATTGCCTAAGAGTGAGTTTATTTCAGGCTTTTGATAGTTCTTTGTAGTTGTAAATGACTTGAAATTGATATGTTAAAATTAATTAGTCTAGGTTATTTTTTATTTTTTGATGTCATTATTCTGATTCTTCTTGTTTGTTGGTGTTGTGATATTAATTTTGATTTTGTGGAACGGATTTGATACTGTTTTGAGTCTTTGATAATTGGTTACTAAGTTTTTGTAGAGGTTGAAGGTTATTAATTCAAGTTCTTTTTACACAAGAAAAAAGCAGGTTCATTTCTTTTCTTTTCTTTGCTTTATATGAACTTTGGTTGTTGCTTCGGTACCAAGGTTGTCTTGCCATGTAATGTACTCTCTTGCTGCTAACCTTCATTCCTTGAGTCATGGAAATTGATGAATTATTGCTGCTATATAGGCCATGTAATTGCAGTGCCAGTGAGGGAGAACCATCAAGCAGTGTTGCAAAGGCAAGCATTTCCTTTTGCTTTGTAACTTGGATCCTTGAGATTCTATTGTCCCTGGATACCTTTTTTGGGTGGCTGGATAGTGGCAGTGAAGTAATTGCAAGGACTTAAAAGTTCTGGATCTAAATAAACCATTGCTAATTGCAAGGACTTAAAAGCTCTGGATCTAAATAAACCATTGCACCTCACTTCGATGCTTATATCATTTAAGAGAGATAAGCCTAATCTGCCATTCGTCTCTTGTATTCCTTGTGTAGTTTAGCCTCCCGAAATTCTAAACTTGAATAGGTTAATATTAATAGTGGAATATTTTGATCATTTGAAGACGGTAATAACACTAGTTTATAATTTTGTGGAGATAGAGTACAATAATAAATAATAATATTTTATAGCTTATAAAAAAATTTTATAAGTAAAAATAAGGGCAAATCACTATATTAAACTAAGAGAAGAAAAAATTTACACAAATAAGTCAAATGAAAAACTGCTTCATGAATCTACCAATAGCCATTTTTATATAGTTCGAATCTACTCAATTCGACTCCATTTACATATAATTCGAATTATACACACATGCACACACACTAATTCGAATTAACCTGATTCGAATTACACATACAGTAATTCGAATTAGGGTGATTCGAATTACACCCTGATTTATTAAAAAATTTAATAATTTATTAAAAAAATAATTAAAAAATTAAAAAATATATATTTTATTTCATGTATTAAAAAAAAACTAACAAAATATTTAATTACGAGACTTCTTTAAAATATTAATGAGTTATCAATTCAAATTCCATACAATACACTTTTGTCCATTTTTAATAGTTCATAAATATTTTTTAATAAATTTTTTTAATGAATTTATTTAAATTATACTACAAAAAATATTTTATTCTATGCAAAACAATTTTAAAAAAAATGGCTTAAAAAATGTTAGGAGTACTATAAAAATTTGTAATGTTCTAATGACTTAGGTAAATACATGCATGTACTAAATAAAGTACTCTACATAGTCAATAATAATTTAGAAATTAAAGAAAATATTTTATTCCATACAAAACAATTAAAAAATATATATTTTATTTCATGTATTAAAAAAAAACTAACAAAATATTTAATTACGAGACTTCTTTAAAATATTAATGAGTTATCAATTCAAATTCCATACAATACACTTTTGTCCATTTTTAATAGTTCATAAATATTTTTTAATAAATTTTTTTAATGAATTTATTTAAATTATACTACAAAAAATATTTTATTCTATGCAAAATAATTTTAAAAAAATAGCTTAAAAAATATTTTTTTAAATTATTTTGCATACAATAAAATATTTTTTGTAGTATAATTTAAATAAATTCATTAAAAAAAATTATTAGAATTTATTACGAAAAGGGAGTAATAATGAGATTTTTGTTTGGCTGATTTGCGTAATATCAAGGGAGTAATAATGAGATTTTTGTGTAATAATGAGATTTTTGTTATCAAGGGAGTAATAATGAGATTTTTGTTTGGCTGATTTGCGTAATATCAATCTCCCCTTGGCATATATGTGATTTTTTACCCTAAAAACTTACTAACAAAAACAATAACAAAAGTAACAAGAATTATATGTAGCATTTACCTCATAAAAACTTACTAACAAAAACAATAACAAAAGTAATAAGAATTAAACTTAATTGTGGATCAATTTCCTAACAAAGGAAAAGACCCTCTAAAAATTGGCGTATGCCACTTTATGCAACGTGCACACGGTATTCTTTAGTAAAAGGCGAAAGAATAGTTCGCTCTGTGCACAATGCGTGGCTGCGTGCTCTAAGATGGATGTATTTAGTGGATTTTATATTGGTCCTCTTATCCAAAACATAGGTAATATCTCCGATGTAGGACTTCAAATGACAAAGATATTCATTTGTTCATGGTTGTACACGTTATTTGTGACATAAAATGTCTCACTCTGACTTTCTACAATAATTAGAAGTTGAACTTCAATGCTTCTCTCATAACATCAACATTGTGCACCGTTTTGAAACTAAAACACTATGTTCAAGATTTAGAGAACTGGCCAATCATCTGAAAATTTTTTTGCTTTGAAATTTAACATATTGTATATCAATAGGCTGCAATTGTACGTGAAATGAAGACAAAATCACAACTTTCCTGTGTAAAGTGAAGTTCTGTTGTATCTAATTAGTGCAAAATGTAAACCAACTGAATGAAACAGGAATTTAATTGAGAAGGGGCTCCAAGTACAACTGTACAAGCACATATCTTACATACATAAGATGTTCGTTTATGACTGTGTGTGCACTTATTTATCTGTGCAATATCATAAGAATTTAGCTAATATCATATTAAGAGTATAATAACAAAGAATTTGAAATTTTTAATAGTATAAAAAACCTATATCATAAATCACTGTATTACTCAATTTAATTACTTTAAAATAATTTTTTTATAACAAAAAAAATCCCTATTAGCAGAGGTGAAATAATAGGCCAAAAGAGATTATTCAAGCAATAACAAAATCAAAGAATGAAAAAGTATTTTGACTAGTTTAGTTCTGCTAAAAAGTAAACTAATTAGGGAATTGAATTTAGATATTGAAAAAACAGACAAACTGTAACACATAAAACAAGAATTTTACTTACATGGAGAGGCTCTTTAAAAAATTGGGATAGACTACTCTAAGCAATGTGTGTACGGTATTCTTAGTAAATGACGAAAGAATAATTCGCTCTGTGCCCACTGTGTAGCGTGATTTGTGATTCAAGCCTATCCTAACTCTTATATGAGCAGTCATGTCAAAACCAAAGCTAAACTCTTTGGTGTGGCACCTTAACAGACAAAGATATTTAAGGTGTGTTTGGAAAATGTGTTAAAAAAAAGGGCAAAAAACGTATATGTGCCAAGTTGGGTTGAAAATTACCAATTCTGATACATCAATCCACCAAAGGATAAATTAATGTAATTCGAATCAATACATTTTGAATTAGATATCAATGTAATTCGAATTGATATAATTCGAATTATTCCCAAGTAACGTGCCTAAGTAATTCGAATCAATATGCATCGATTTAAGTTAGAGTAGTTCGAATTTAGTCAATTCGAATTACTAGCATCAGCTGCATAAAGAGGAAGTTCGAATCAAGTAGTTTCGAATTACTATTGTTTTCTAAGCAAGAGTAATTCGAATTGATATGATTCGAATTATATATATATATAGTGCGAATGAACTTGATTCGAATTACTAAGAAGGAAAGCTCTATATATACGATGTGTACGTGAGTTGCTCTCAATAGAGGGGTAAGATGGCTAGTGAGGATAGTTTTCTAGTGCTGGTTCACCACAGAGGATCGATTAAGAGAAAAACTCGATCTGGTGTGAAGTTCACCGATAAGGATCCTCTCTGTATTATCGTGAGGTCAACGACGAGCTATGATGACCTTGTTAGCTCTGTACTGCTGAAACTTGGTCTGGAGGGTCTGAAAATGGTTAAGAAGTTTTTCTATCGCATTCCAACGACGGTCCTCCAAGATACCGTGAAGTATGACTGTTTCACGATCGGAAGTGATGAGGACTTGCAGGTCATGTATCATTGTCGCCGGCAGTTTCCCGAGGTGAGGACACCAGAGCTGTTGGCAAAGTTGGTTGATGTGGTATCCAGCTCGGGGGGTTCGAACCGGAACACGAACACTTTAGCCACGGTGGCTAGTTCTAGCTCGAGACCTGCCATTGCTTCTTCCTCCGTCCCTGTGTACGAGCCACCGACCCAGCCTGTCGCCTCCCCTTCGTTCGCTGTTGATCTCAGTGGCAATATCGGCGACGAGGTTGGTACAGGGGAACATCTTCCGACCTCAGTACATTGTGCTACACCAGCTGGTGTTGGAGACGGATTGTTTGATGATCCAGATGACGATGATGTTGAGCCGGATCTGATTGCTGACGATAGTGGCGATGATCTCGCAGCGAGTGACTCGAGAGGGGCTGCAGGTGGATCTAGTTCTGGCACACAGCAGTACCCATCCCATTTTTCATCATTGGACCTGGATGCCATGGGGCAGAACGGGCTTCCTGGGCAGGCTGCTGGCTTTGGCGCTAGAGATGTGGATGGGTCTGCTGGTATGACAGAGTTCCAGGTTGGTCAACAGTTTCAGGATAAAGATGAGGCCCTGTTGAGTGTGAAGACTTACAGCATCCGCCGAGGGGTACAGTACATGGTGGTTGAGTCTGACTATCGCCGGTATGTGGAAAAGTGTTCTGAGTTTGGGAATGGGTGCACATGGTTGATTCGGTTGAGTCTTCGGCAGCGCAAGGGCATCTGGGAAGTGAAACGGTACAACGGACCGCATACGTGTCTCGCCACCTCTATCTCCAGCGACCATAGGAGTTTGGATTATCATGTGATAGCGACATTCATTATGCCAATGGTGAGGGCTGATGCATCCGTCAACATCAAGGTGCTCATAAATGCCACGGCCGCAAATTTTGGATTCAGGCCGACGTACAGGAGGGTCTGGATGGCGAAGCAGAAGGCTGTTGCCATCATCTATGGTGACTGGGATGAGTCGTACAACAAGCCCCCTAGGTGGGTGTTAGGAGACCATGCCTGGTTCAGTAGCAGTCCTTCGGACATGCCCAGTTCGAGTTGGGGGCCAGTTGGACGAGTCTCATGCTTATTTTCATAGGTTGTTCTGGACGTTCCCACCTTGTATTGAGACATTCCGTCATTGCAAGCCGTTGGTGAGTATTGACGGCACCCATATATATGGTAAGTATGGCAGAACGTTGCTAGTCGCAATTGCACAGGACGGGAACTCCAACATACTCCCTGTGGCATTTGCACTAGTTGAGGGTGAGAATGCTGATTCGTGGTCCTTCTTTCTCTCTCACCTCCGTCAGCACGTCACACCGTAGCCAGGTCTTCTAGTTATTTCGGACAGCCATAACGGCATCAAGGCCGCGCTTGAGGCTCCTGATGGGGGATGGCTACCTCCAGCTGCATACCGGGCATTCTGCATTCGACACGTAGCAGCAAATTTCGCCCTCACCTTCAAGGGCAAAGACGCTCAGAGGCTTCTTGTGAATGCCGCATATGCGAAGACCGAAGTGGAGTTTGATTACTGGTTTGACATTCTGCGGTCTGAGAATCCGGCCATGTGTGACTGGGCGAACAGGATTGAGTATTCGTTGTGGACACAGTATTGTGATAAGGGGCGCAGATTCGGGCACATGACAACCAATATCTCTGAGTGTGTGAACTCAATCCTTAAGGGTGTGAGGAACCTCCCTGTGTGCTCGCTGGTGAAGGCCACATACGGCAGGTTGGTTGAACTATTTGTCCGCAAGGGGAGGGAGGCCGAGGCCCAGCTAGGTATCGGACAACAATTCAGTCAATACCTGGTAAAGTGTATCGCGGCCAATCTGAAGACGGCTAGGTGCTTCACGGTGACTGTATATGACAGGGATAACTCGGAGTACACCGTGGCAGAGACGACTCCGACTGGTTCGTTCTCACTGGGTAGCTACAGGGTCTCACTAGCTTCGCAGACATGTGATTGTGGCTACTTCTAGGCACTTCATTTTCCATGTCCGCACGCATTGGCATGCTGTGCCTACTCACGTGTTACTTGGCAGCCATACGTCCACCAGGTTTATCGACTTAGTTCGATTTTCAGTGTATATCGGATGTGATTCACACCTCCCATCCCGGAGGGTTTCTGGCCACCTTATGACGGGCCAACCGTTATACCGGACCCGAATATGAGGCGTGCAAGGGAGGGTCGTCCGCGGTCCACTCGGATACGGACCAATATGGATGAGGCAGATCCGAACCAGCCCAAGAGATGTGGCCTCTGTAGGCAACCCGGACACACTCGCCGGAGTTGGCCACAAGCCGGAGGAACCAGTCATGCAGGGTGAAATGAATAGTTATGTCTGGATTTGTGTTCTATTTTGTATTAGTTTGACCATCTGTACTTGTTTTCTAGAAAAAAGATGTACTTTGTTTGCTAAATAGTAAGTTTTCAGTGTTGAAATATCCGTCTCGTAGAAGACATGTATGTTAAATGTGTTAACTATTATGGAAATAAAATACATAAGATCAGGAAATAACATATACCAAATTAAAATACAAATTAAAATACATAAGATCAGGAAATAAAATACATAACATCTGATGGACTAACAAATTAAAATACAACACCGATAACAAAACGATATAACATACAACAAAGATCAGGAAATAACATATACCACGATACACAAATCATCTAAAGAGGTGCGACCCCGTGCCACAACGGCGTGGAACTCGTGTCCGGTGACCTCGCCGGATAAGGGGCTCCTCATCCTCGATCTCGTCCTCCTCGTCCTCCGGGGGTGGCTGGGCAGGCACCCTAGACTGGACATGTATGGGTCTGAACGAGGATGGTCTGGCGACTGAATGTGACGCACCAGTATGTGCGGATGCTGGGGTCCCACCCAAGGCGAAAGGCTGAACTGGGCCCACAGAGGGAGGCTCATTCAGATCGACATCTAACGCTGTCTGTGTCCCCGACGTCTGTCCCCGTCGACGGGATGCCTCATCCTCCTGCATGATGGTGGTGATATCATCTAGGAAATGTGATCCACCAAAATCCACGTCAATCCCATCACCGGCAAGAAACTTTGAAAACATGGATCCGGGAATCACCCATGGCGTATTCTCCTGATGTGGCTGGTCATCAGTCGGAACACCAACGAAGTAATCTCCGAGAGGACCCTCTCCCAGCCCGGTGTCAGCATGGCTCGATGGATCTCCCATATCGGATCCATACCACTATCCACCTAGTCCACCATGAGAGGGCCTAACACCACCCACTGCAGCCCCCCCTCCATCGGCATGATCACCACGATCAGGCATATCCTGCCCAGGAGCAGCCCCCCTCCTCCTGCCTCCACGCCCTCGTCGTCGACCACCGCCCCTCCCGGCTTCCTCACCCTCCTCCATAGCCTGGTCCAGCCATCTCCACTCACGATGGCTACGACGTGTCCCGACTCGAGCTCTCCTCTCAACCCGATGCTTGTCAGGAACGTCGTCAACTCGGTCCATATCTGGAACTCGGCCGGCACCCCTCTGCGTCGCCTCAACCGGAATAGGAATACCTCTCGGATCCCCCAAGTACATCTCAGGTGACAAGAACCTCTTTCCATGCTGATGCCACCAAACCAATAACTCATGTGAAGGTCCCGGGTCAGCAACAACATCGAACCGCAACACGTGCTCCGCACGTGTCTCCCAATAAAAGTGCCAGTGCTGTAAATGGGACGGGAACCAACGGTCACCACCTCTCCCGTCCTTTGACATCAAGAAGTCGATGTTCAGGGCGGGATGCAGGGGAGGCTGTACGCCGCCGAACTGCGGCCACACTCTATCAACCTGATGCCACTCAACCACCGCAAAATATATCAGGGACGTCACACACCGCCATAACATCGTATGCCTAGGCTCCAAGACCTCCGGATGAACCACCTGGAGGACATCGGGTGTGCTATAGGGCATCCATATAAACTGAAAAAAGCAAATCAAATCCATTTGACGAATTCGTTAAACCGTATAAACTGAAAGAAGCATTAACTATACATATGAGATTAGCGTACTTACATCCCGAGCCTGTAACAAGTCGATCTTCAATCGAGCCATCTGCACCCGAGGTCCCTTCTCGCTAATCTCAGGATTGTAACCTGACCACCTGCATAAGAAATTAAAGATGCTACTGCATTAAATGAGTGATTCTAAAAGGCATAAAATTGCATGAGAAATTGACAATAAATAAAATAAAGAAAAATAGTTCAATACGATAGTGGTACCTCGAGGCAAGGGGCCAGCTAAAGGCATCATACCCAGCAGGCCTAAAACCAGAAAAACGCCAAAAGATCAAAGACTGAAGTAACTGTAACGGCCCAGCTAACTTCACTACATGTCTGTTGGCCACTCGGCACATGCACCGGTACAACCATGCTAGTGCCGCCGACCCCCAGCTATAGCCACCCATCTCCTCAAGCCTAGCCACAAACAATAACCATTTGATGTGAATACGATTGCCGGACTTGTCGGAAAACAGCTGGGTGCCCAACAACATCATGATATAGGCACGGGCAAAGCGCCTGACCGTCTCCTCATCTGCCCCCTCGGGGCACTCTGCAAAAGTCTCCTGGAACCAGGTACAGTTCACTGCGAACTTTTGTATTTGGTTCGCGGGAGGTAACACACCAAGCAACTCATGGAACCACTGCCAAGCTGGCCTGCCACCCTCTATGTATACGTGAAAGTCTGTCAGGCAACCACTGACGTAATGTCCGTCTACTAGCAATCCCAACTGGTACGCGACGTCCTGAAGTGTGATGGTGCACTCGCCGAACGGCATGTGAAACGTGTGCGTCTCCGGACGCCACCGCTCTACGAATGCACTGACAAGGGGCTCGTCCAATCGGAACCATATGTCGTTCAGTCTCGCAAGATGGTATAGTCCGGCCATCTGCAAGTACGGAACGTACCTCTCATCAAGTCGCATCCCCTGCTGCCGCCGCATGCTCGATATGCAACGCCGGGGCTGCGCATTACATGGATCGCATAATTAGAACGATTTACAATACCACTAACGGATAAAATTCACGACGCTAACAAGTAACAAATTAGAAAAATACCACTAAATTCCACATGCAAAAGCAAACTCTACTAAACTGCTAGCAAAACCCTAAGCAAATCCGCATACTCAAACCGCATCCAAAAAATTAGAAAAATAAACCACATGCAAATCCACTTACGAAAACTACGGGCAAAACCAATCATCAAACCACTCATTAAACCACGGACAAATCCACTTACAAAAATCATGGGCAAATCCACTTACATAAACCGCATGCACTACAACTAACCCAAACCACTGACATAAACCGCCAATAAAACCGCATTTAAAACCGCTATCATAAACCACTTGAAATACCGCTTTCATAAACCACTAACATATACAAATATAATAAACCACCATCATAAACCACTAACCTCGTCGTTGATCACCCCGGCTATATGAGCGACTCCATCCAGTCGATACAGCCTTCCCGGATCGTCCCCCATCGCCTAAGTTTGCCGCTCCAAACTTTCTCGGGCCGGTTTTGGGTCGTTTTCTCTGGGATTTTGTGGGGTATGAGATTGAAAAACTGATTTGAATGAACTAGGTTCGAACTCCTTATATAGGGCATTCACTTGTAATTCGAATCAACTAGTCTCGAATTACCTTTTGTTGCGAAATGCGAGTAATTCGAATCAACTCGTTTCGAATTACAACTTGTTGCGATTTGTACGTAATTCGAATCAATTCGATTCGAACTTCCTAAAAATAACGTCTACCTACTAATTCGAATTGATTTAATTCGAACCATGCATCCTTAATTCGATGCTTATTGATTCGAACTACATTCGAATAATGGTTGGTTATAATTCGAAATATATCAATTCGAATTATGTGGGATTGTAATTCGAATTGTATTGATTCGAATTACATTATTTTGTCCTTTGGTGGATTGATGTATCAGAATTTCGTTTGGCTGATTTGGGTAAATTTCACCTGCCCTTGGCGCATTTTAGTGTTTTGCCCTAAAAATAATGTATCAAAAGAGAAAAAATATTACAGAATGAAAAATATAGTCGAATTAAATATTAAATCATTTAATATTTATTTTAATTAAATCAATCAATTAATTAATTAATATATTTAAATGAATCAAATAAAACAAATAAAAAAATATATTCATAAATATGTTACGTGGGTCGTGGGCTATGTTATTCAAAAATGAAATAATCAGTATTAAGTACCATTTTAAATTATAAGGATTAGTAAAACAATCCACCCATCTATATAATCCCGTTATTCTCCTCATCCGCGAGAGTGCCGTCGTCCCATCGGCGCAGCCCTCCTCCCCCACCACCGCCGCAAACTCGAGCAGTAACACTCTCCCTTCAAGTTGTTATGGAGCAGCCTCATGATTATGACGAGATGAATAGGAATCCTTTGAGAGTCACCATAAACGCCCCGAAACGGCTGCTGTCTTCGACGGTAACGCCATCGCAGCCGCCGTCAGTCCTTCCGGATGAACTCCTCACGGAAATCTTGCTGAGACTTCCGGCAAAGTTACTTCTCCGTTTACGGGGTGTGTGCCGTTCATGGAGAACCCTAATTTCCACCTCCAATTTTGCGAAAGAACATGTTCAACGTTCAATCGCCGCGGATCCAAGTTTGAGTGGGCCACGAGTTGCTTATCATCATAGTTGGAAATACAAACACAACACATTCGGAGATTTCTCCTTACGATCCTTGTTTGAGAATCCTTCCAAATCTACAGAAGTCGTTCTCTTCGAGGAGAGACGTAGTCACAGAATTCTTGGATCTTGCAATGGATTGCTGTGCTTGCATGAGGGTGTTGACACCCTCAACAACCATGTCAAGTTGTGGAATCCCTGTACTGGATTAACATCCCAATCGCTGAAAATTTGGGGTTTCATGTGGATTTCCGGCTTCGGCCACGATCATGTGAATGACGAGTACAAACTTGTTACCACTGTATATCAGAAACAGACAAAACCTCATACATCTGCCACCATAATTTATACATTTTGCCGGAACCATTCCATGAGAAAAATTCAAGATATCCCGTTTCGTAGCATATATGGTGATGGTAAAGGCGTATTTGTGCCTGGCACTGCCACTCTTAACTGGATTCGTCAGCATGGCGCTCGGGATTTCATGGTTCTTTCCCTTGACTTGGTGAATGAGACTTTTAGTGAGTTTTCTCTGCCCCCTAAGGATCCAGATAATAAAACCTTCTTCTTCTGTGCTGAGGAACTGCCTTGCAGTTTGTTTTAAGCATGAGAAAACTCATTGGTCTGTGTGGCTAATGGAGGAGTATGGAGTGCCTCAATCTTGGACTAAATTGGTTACCATCCCCTGCCACCAGCGTCTAGCTGGTGATCATTTATGCCCATTGTATATCTGGGGAAATAATGTTCTTGTGACGGTTGCATCATCTAAAGAAAGAGTTCTGTATAACTTGGATAATGAAAGCTTTGAATTTCCTGTATTGAAACCTACTACTGCTACTTTGTCTCTCTCAAAGGGATTGGAGTTCCATATTTATCATGAAAGCTTAGTTTCACCGTCGTTTGGTGGCCTTCGAGGTAGCTCATCCCGAATCCGGTTGATCAAAGACTAGTGTAGAAGCTCTCTTCTAAATGGTCTGATTGTTTTCAACTCCTTATGCATTCCTTTTGAGTTTTGAGAGTTCATCTGTTCTTGCTTTTCTAGTTTAGTGATTTATTTATCTAGTTTTTTACAAAACTATACTACCTGTTATGACTATTGCCCATTTAATATTTACATGCCCAGGCTGAATTTGTAGGAATGACCATCATTTACTAGTGTCCCTTTGCACTTAAAAGTATAATTTATGCATGATGAAGCTTTGATCTTAGATACAAACCTATTATTTTAGGGTAAAATTAAGGGGAGACAATGGAATATGTAATTTAATGCCTACCATTTCCTTTTAATTTTGTTGTTTTTGGATCCAAAACTGGATGCTTTACCAGTTGAACCAGAGGAAATATGCTGATAATTGGTGTATGAATGATCCGTACCATAGTATTAGGATCTTCAAATTATGGATTCAAGGTCATGAATTATTCTTTTATGACTAAACAAAAATCAAAATTAATACATTTTTATTTTTTATTTTTTATTTCTTGTGATAAATAAATGATTACCAGCTTTCAGTGATCAACATACTAGGTACTTGCCTACTAGGTAGTGGGAAAAATGATGTATGGATACATTTTTTTCTCTCTTGGTCAAAGAAATAATATGATATGAACTTCTGAGTTACCAACTTGGTGACAAAAGTCATCTGTTATTGATGAATGATGAGTAATTGAGTATTAAAGAATTGGAGCTTAAAACAAATGGAAGAGTTTAAACGAGGTTTTAACAGGCAAAACGATAAGCCATGTCACAAAGAAAAAAAGTAGTTGTAGACCCTATTAAAATCAAAATTAAATCCACTTCTGCTATTGATACATTTTTTTTCGTCTTAGGTCAAAGAAATGATATAAACTTGAGGTACCAACCTGGTGACATAAGTTATCTGTTATGAGTATTAAAGAATTGGAGCTTAAAAGAAATGGAAGAGTTTAAACGAGATTTTAACAAACAAAACCATAAACCATGTCACGGAGAAAAAAACTTTCATATTCTTAATTATCTTGATATCCCTTGTAGTTGTTCCATGCAAATTGAAATTCAAACTCTCAATACTTACTTAAAAAGATGAGTGAATTGACTGTTGACTAACTCCACTTGATTCTATTTATTGACCAACCCTCGTGTTTGTCATGTTTTTGCCCAACTCTCACTTTTTTTTCTTTTTTGGACCAATATTAGTCCTCTAGAATTTCTAGTATATATATATATTAGCACTCCTCGTAAATAATTATTGAGAAAGTCTAGAGGGCCAGCAGTTTTATTAAAAGTTGGTCAGCAATTAACCATCAAATGAGTAATCCTATACCATTGGATGTCATCTCCCACCATTAAAAACATATATGATGGCTAATTGATGGCTACGTATCACAAATTATGCTGCCTCTAGCACTCCTCATAATTATTTATAATTTTCAGCTACTATTGGGAGATGACAAAAACAATGCGGGGAGAAAAGATAATTATTAATTACTATATTTTTTTGGTGACTAATTATTAATTACTATAAGTACTAAGAACGTGGGATGTGAAAAAAGAAATAGCCACTAAATTTGATTTTGATCTACTAAAAAATTTAGGATTTATTTAAGTGNTTATTTTTAGTACTTTTATTTTAATTATTAAAGATTTACTAAACACACTAAAAAATAAAAAAAAATCTTTTTTATTGAAAAAAGATTTTTTATCGATTTAATAACGTACAAACAAACACTAAAAATTTATTAAACATACTAAAAAGTAAAAAAATAAGATCTTTTTATATCAACTTAACAACATCCAATAAACATTTAATAATACAAATTAAGTTCATTGTATAAATTTTAAAGTCGTCTTAAAAAAAAGTGGATGCATAATTTGGAATTCAAAATTCATATAGAGCACAAACAACCAATTTTAAAATTTGATTCTCAAATAGATAGATTTTTGTTTCAGATATTAAAAAGATAATAAGATATATTTTTGAATCTCTATTTTATTTCATTCTTTTTTTCAAAACTCAAAACACAGGCGTTGGCGTTATATCGCGGGAAAGGAACTGGAAGAAATAAATAGCGCCGAGCTGCCAAGTTCGTGAGGCAACGTTTTCGCCATCGCCGCCATCGCCATTCTCCACCAACCTCCGCCGAAATCCAAATAGCGTTAATCTCCCCTTCAAGCAGTTATGACGCAGCCTAGGGATTATGAGAAGAGGAACAGGAAGCGTTTAAGAGTCACCAGAAACGGCCTGAAACGGCTGCTGCCTTCAACGGGAACCTCATTGGGGCCGCTTTCAGTCCTTCCGGATGAACTCATCAGAGAAATATTGCTGAGGCTTCCGGCGAGGTCGCTGCTTAGGTTTCAGAGTGTGTGCAGTTCATGGAGAACTTTAATTTCCAGCTCCCAATTCGCCAACGACCATGTTCGTTTAATCGCCGCTGATCCAAGTCTTAGCCATCCACGAGTTGTTTATCATGGTTGTTGGTTCTACAGATACAAAAAATTCGGAGATTTCTCCACACGGTGCTTGTTCGAGAACCCTTCCCAACCTACTGAAGTTGTTCGCTTCGCGGGAAAAAGTAGCCACGAAATTATTGGCTCTTGCAACGGATTGTTGTGCTTGCAAGACATTACTGTCATGGATAACTTAATCATGCTATGGAATCCCTGTACTGGATTGACATCCCAACCGCTGGAAATTCGGGGTATCATAGGAGTTTGCGGCTTTGGATATGATCATGTGAATGACGAGTACAAGTTTGTTGCGGTTTTAGAACAGGAACCGCTTAGAATTGAAACCAGAATTTATACATTTTGTCCAAACCCTTCTAGGAGAATCATTCAAGATACAGCGTTTAAAAGGATAATTGGTAATGGTAAAGGGGTATTTGTGCCTGGCACCGCCACTCTTAATTGGATTCATTGGCATGGCTTGGTTCTTTCCCTTGACTTGGTGAAGGAGACTTGTAGTGAGTTTTCTCTGCCTCTCAACCTCAAGGCTCCGGAAAATAAATCCTTCGTCTTTCCACACTTATGTATGCTGAAGAACTGCCTTGCATTTTGTTGCAGCCATGAGAAAACTCAGTGGTCTGTGTGGCTGCTGAAGGAATATGGAATGCCTCAATCTTGGACTAGATTAGCCACCATCCACTGTCACCACTCACTGCTTACTGGTGCTGAGTTACACCCATTATATATCCGGAGAAATACTCTTCTTATGGCGGTGGCATCAACTTCAAAGATAGTTTTGTATAACTTGGATGATGGCAGTTTAGAATTTCCTCTACTGAAACCTACTCCTGCAGATGTCCCAATGGGATTGTGGTTCTATATTTATCATGAGAGCTTAGTTTCACCATCATATCGTTGTCTTCGAAGTAGCTCATCCCAAATCTGGTTGATCAAACCTTAGTGTACAATCTCTCTTCTAAATGCTTTCATTCTTGTCAACTGATTCTTGTGATTATTCAAATGACATAACTCTGCCAAACTATGCCCTTTCTCAGATTTCACAATGTATACACTTAATGTTCTCAATTCACACAGTTTGTGAATGTCTAGACATAGTGAATCACAACCACCAAGGATAAGATGCCGGAGATTTTGTAAGCGAGTCAAGTTTTTCGGCAGACTATAAAGCTTCCCACAATTCATTAGTTTCAAGATTTCCAATTTATGCAAACTGTAAATAGAATCAGGAATGGTCTTAATATCTAGAACACAAAGCCCAAGATATCTCAAGTGGCTGAGTGAAGGAAATTTGGAAAATCTGTAACACAAAACTCGAAGAGAACTGTTTCTTGGAAGCCAATCATAGTTGTTTTGAAAATAACCATCCCATTTCAACTGATATAATGTCCTCAAGGAGTCAATTTTCTCACATGCTCCCTTTTCTATTGGTGTTTCAGTTTGGCCACCACACTCAAAACCTATATGATGTGTGTTTCTTGGCAAGTCAATCAGGTTTGATTTCTCTAGAAACATACATTCTTGCTCAGCAATTCATTGAGCAAGATCATGGACTAGACCATGCATTTTGAAATAAATTTTACCTGACTCATCATTGATCTTGACATCTTGAAAGAATGATTTATTATATAATTCATTCCAAATCATGTTACCAACCTCTTCTATGTCCAAGTTTGCCCGAGAAGAAATAAAGTCACTAGCCATCCAAAGATGAATCAAATCTTGCTTTAGGATTTCTGTATCTTTGGGAAATATGGCACAGAAAGCAAAACACTGCTTCAATGTTGGCTTTGCTTTGACGAGTGGAGATGGCTTTGGTAAACAAATGAATTGTGGAGATTACATGTGCTTACGCGTTATGTCTTAATCAGTCATAACTCTTGACTCCTCAGTCAATGATGCAAAAACAGTGCCATCTTCAATGGAATATCCAAACTGATTTCAGCCACAGAATAATCCTTTTGGTATTTGGTTTGTAATTCTCGTAGATATTACTTTTAAATCAAAATTTCCTTGAAAAAATTGGCAAGAAGCTATGGTGCTAAAACCATTACATTATTGAACACCGGAGACATGCAATTGAAAAATCCTTATGAGCTTTTGTTTGATTTGTATTTGCAAATTATATTAATATTTGAATTATGTATGAAGTGCAAATTAGATGAGTGAATTATAAGTAACAAATTTTAAGAGCAAATCAATATAATTATATTCACAAATAAATAGATTGAATGACTCATTGAAAATTGTATTTTTGAAGGACTTTGAACCTAGGTAAGAAAAACAAGCGCTCTGTTTTTGTTAGCTCGTATATTAGTAAACATGAAAAAATTCTTAAGTTCTGAACTCTTCAAATTTTTGGAGAAAAGCCAACCAAATTCAAATAATTTATTATGTGATCAGTTTTAGAACATAATATTAGAATTGGCAAAACAAAATGTAATCACAACTAGTAAAGTAACCAACATGACTTTATTAAAATTGAAGTTAATCATTAAGCAGATAACTTAATTGAAATCGCTTATCCTCATTTCATTCTTCCTAATAAAAATTAGAAATTGAGCACAAGCACCACTTTTGCATTGAGCTGCTGGTCCACTTAGATTGAAAAATTGTATTTGCTGCATTTGTGTTCTATTGGCTATTAATGAAAGACCTTATAAACCACTTGTAATTCAAAATTTCCATTCTAAAAAGCTAATTATCACGAGAAAACATTCACCAAATTTTTTTCTTAGTAATGGTTATTATCTTTCTTTCTTTCTAGAATCTTGTTGATTGATTCAAAATGTTAGGGACGTAATACATGCACAAATCAAAGAAGGATTTAGAACAGTGACACAGATTGAAACTATTAGCCATATTTGTCAAAGACATGTGAATTTTCAAGTTAAAAATTCTTATGAAAAATTTGTAGTAGCATCAGAACTCGTTCAGCAGATTGGCCAATAAAAACCTTAATAATAAATACAAACATTTCTTAAAAACCTCAAACTAAATCTAGTAATCTACTATTAAATATTAATAGAAAAACAAATTCCATCATATTAATAAGTTTAAGACTCGCTATTAGTCAAAAGGGAGAATAATAATATTTTTCTGGGAATAAATGTACACCCAATTTACTTGAAAAATATTTTCTTTTAACTTTATAGAACTTTTGACATCATAACAAGTTAGTATTAAAATACACTGTAAGCAATAATTAACAGTTTTCGCTTATTGAAATTAGTATATTAATAGGCACAAATATACTTTTTATTTATTAAATATGTTTAATAATAATAGAGTAAATAATCAAATTTATTTCTAAAAAATTATCCGTTCTTCAAATAGTCTTTGAAATATTTTTTTAATCAAATACATCTTTCAAAGATTTTAAGTTAATTATATTAGTCATTTCATTACTCCTGCTGCTTACAGCATCTAAATTTACTGATGTAGAGTGACATTTCTCTAACTACAACACATACTTTACAATCCTAATTGGCTGCTAACACGATAAGTATTGACTATTATGAAAAAGAAGTAAAAATGAAACAATTCCATATTTTAATAATTTTCATTTTCTGCTATTGTGAAATTAAAACATCTTTTACTAGTTGAACTAATTTAGAGGAGTCTGAATGGCCACATATGGCACACTCATCTTGATAAAACTAATACAAGTGTCCCTTTGCACTTACTATTACTGTATAATTTATGCTTTCTGTTATTTCAAAATGACGTATTGATGCATTTTTTTCTCACGTGTTAAAAAAAATAATATGAACTTCTGATATACCAATCTGGTGTCATTTGTTATTGATGAATATTAACACAAGAATTTCCATGGACAAACTGGAGCTTAAAAGAAATAAAGAAACAAATAAATAGAGAGTTTAAACGAGATTATTAACAATAAGTCATATCACCGAGAAAAAAAATTGTATGCCTTAATTATCTGGACACCGCTTGTAGCCATTGTCCTTGTAATCTTTGGATTTGGATCTTCTAAATTTTGAATTTCTCTCTCATCCTTAAATAGTTTCTCTCTCATATTTTCTCTTGATCTCACCTATAAAATAAATGACGAGAGATTACACTTTACCCTCTAAGTGAAAATTTAAAATTTAGAGGAGCTAAATTCATAATCCTTTATATATATTTCTTTGAAATAACACTATTTTTGAACATAAGAATTTAGAAACTCAAACCAACAATGTTTTTTGTAATTTACAAATTAAGCATCGATAATGTGAATGCCAATTTGACATTTACTTCAATAATAAGTCCCCCACTAATAATGTAAACATAATCAAATGTAATTTTAATTGGCATGAATTCTTTGATCTAATAATGTAAACATAATCATTTTTTCCCCTCAATCACGACCAAAGTCATATGACAACCAATTAAACTCAATATCAAGTAAAGAACTTGGAACACTTGTTCATAAAATAAAGAACTATAGCACTGCCAACTACAGTAATGACACATGAAATCGAGTCACAGTTTTTGCATTTCGCTCATTTAATTTCAAAAAATCTTCAAAAGCAACATTAGTTTCGTACCTCACATTGCATATCCCTCTGTTTGTGGCAAAAATTACTATTGGAGAGAGCGAGCTCTCTAAAGCACGATTCAAATAGGAAAAGCATTCCATATCTAGCATGTGCACCTGCTCAGAATTATTAAGAAAAAGATTAACTACAAGCAATAGAAATGAGAGATTAAGAAAGTAATATATCCAACAACTAAGTCACCTCATCAATAAATAGAACTCCAGGGACAAGCTCTGCTACACCTTCATCAATATATCGGTTGACAACCTATCACAAATAGAATAATAACAGTAAACATACAAGTTAACCTCTTGGCATTGAGGCTTTTTGCTTACATTCATAGATATTTTAGTTAGTAGTCACCAATTTCCATTTATGGTTGAAAATAATTGAAAAAATTGCTAATGAAAATATTCCTTTTCATTTTTCATGAAAAATAGCTACATTTATAAGATTGAAATTGCAAGAAGAAAAAGCTTACCTTTATGAACATTCATATAAATAAAAAAGGAAAAAAAAATATAAGCGCAGATGACATGATTTGACAATACATTGTTAATTTCTTATTTCAGTTTGTCAGTGATTTCTGTTTTCCTAGACTTCAATATCTTGCCCATAAGAGACAGAATATCTTACCCACCTTTAAAAAAAC
>NC_029793.2:3812670-3838957 GCF_000816755.2 Arachis ipaensis | reverse complement strand
AAACATATTTTTATATTATTTTATCTAAATATAATTAGTAAATAATAATATTTTTATATACAATATCCAACATAAAAGGTGAAAACTCAGGTGAAGTCGACTTCACGTGAAGTTGATATTTGAGAGCCGTTAGATGAAAATTTAGTCAAATCAATCAAATTATCTAACGGTTCTCAAGTATCAACTTTACGAAAATCGAGTGCACCTGAGTTTCTACCAACATAAAATTACTCTATTTTAAAAAAAATTCATAAGAACTCACTCTCAAGTAAGGCATTCACTCTCTCGATCTGCCCATCGGTTTGAGGATGGAAGCTTGTTGAGAAATGAAGCTCCGACCCAAGGAGTTTGAACAGCTCTGTCCATAGTCGTCCTGTGAAGCGTGGATCTCGATCACTAATGATGCTTTTAGGCAATCCCCAGTACTTCACCACATTCTTGAAGAATAGTCGTGCTGCTTCCTCTGCAGTGCAGTCAGTAGGGGCAGATATAAAGGTAGCATACTTCGAAAATCGATCCACTACCACGAGAATAGATCCAAACCCCTCAGACCTATCCTACCACAACTCTCTAAATGTTTCTAGATTATTCCATATCACTCTTTATACTTCTATATACATCTACACTCTTCTAGAATACTCTATGACCTTCCAGAGTCTTCTAGAACCTTCTAGGGTATTCCGGGACCTTCTAAGACATTCTAGAACGTTCCGGAACCATCTAGAGTATTCTCAAACACTCCAGAAAACTATTCAAACACTGTTAAATCTAACCTTCTAAAATTTTCCGTGACACAAGTCTTTCTACAAAAAAAAAAAAAATAGCGGGATTAATTTTTGAATTTTGTTTGGTTATTTAACTCTTTTTAAAGGCACACGTAGTCACGTACTCACGTAGCACGCGAAAAGAAATAGGAATCGGAAATAGTCAAGTTAGTTCCAAGTTTGTGAAGCTAAACCTTTTCGCCGTCGTGGCCGCCGCTAACCTCCCTTTAAGTTGTTATGGAGCAGCCACATGATTATTACGAGAGGAAGAGGATGCCTTTAACAGTCACCATACACGCCTCAAAACGGCTGCTGTCTTCGACGGTAACGCAATCGCAGCCGCTGCCGTTACTTCCGGATGAACTCATCAGAGAAATCTTGCTGAGGCTTCCGGCGAGATCGCTGCTTCGGTTACGGAAAGTATGTAGTTCATGGAAAACCCTAATTTCCATCCCTCAATTCGCCAAAGACCATCTTCAACATTCAACCGCTGCGGATCCAAGTTTGAGTGGGCCACGAGTTGCTTATCATCATAGTTGCCACTACGAATTCGGAGATTTCTCCTTACGCTCCTTGGTCGAGAACCCTTCCAAACCTACCGAAATCGTTCTTTTGGAGGAGAGACTTAACCACGTAGTTATTGGCTCTTGCAATGGATTGCTGTGCTTTTATGATGTTGTTGGCATCAACATCTTTGTCAGGTTGTGGAATCCCTGTACTGGATTATTGACAACCCCATCGGTGGAACGTGGGGATTTCTTAACGGTTTTCGGCTTCGGCTATGATCATGTGAACGACAAGTACAAGCTTTTTGCGATTGTAAATCACATGGGGTATCATACAACCAAAATTCATACATTTTGCCGCAACCCTTCCAAGAGAGCCATTCAAGGTATCCCATTTAGCAGCATAAAGGGTGATCGTAAAGGGGTATTTGTGCCTGGCACCGCTACCCTTAACTGGATCCTGGATTGCTTGGTTTTTTCCCTTGACTTGGTGAAGGAGACTTTTAGTGAGTTTTCCCTTCCCGTCAGTGATCCGAATGATAAAACCTTCAACTTCCCAGGGTTATGTGAGCTGAGGAACTGCCTTGCATATTGTTTTAATCATGAGAAAACTCATTGGTTTGTGTGGATCATGAAGGAGTATGGAGTGCCTAAATCTTGGACTAAATTGGCCATCATCCCCTGCCTTCCGCGTCTAACTGATTATCATTTACGGCCATTGTATATCTGGGGAAACAATATTCTTGTGGCGGTTGCATCAAGTTTAAGGATAGTTCTGTATAATTTGGATAATGGTAGCTTTGAATTTCCTGTATTGAAACCTACTCCTTCAATAGGATTGTTCGTCTTTGTTTATCAAGAAAGCTTAGTTTCACCACCATATCCTGGCCTTCCAAGTAGCTCTTTCAGTTAATCAAACCCTAACGGACAAGCTGTCTTCTGAATAATGGTTTGATTCTAGTCAACTCCTATGCCTTCTTTATGAGTTTTGACTTTTGAGAATTTATCTCTTCTTATTGCTTTGCTAATTTAGTGATTATTTATCTAGTTTTTTACAAAATTATACTACCTGTTATGATTATTGCCAATTTCATATTCACATGCCCAGGCTGGATTTGTAGGATTAACCATCATTTACTAGTGTTCCTTTGCGCTTACAGTAAATTTATGCTTGTGATGAAGATCTGACCTTAGATTCAAATCTATTATTTTAGGGTAAAATTAAGGGGAAGAGAATGTAATATGTAATTTAATGCGTACCATTTCCTTTTAATTTTGTTGTTTTTGGATCCAAAACTGGATGCTTTACCCGTTGAACCAGATGAAATATGCTGATAATTGGTGTATAAATGATTCATACCATAGTATTGGCATCTTCAAATTATGGATTCATGGTCATAGATGATTCTTTTATGACTAAACAAAATCAAAATTGATACATTTTTATTGTTTATTTCTTGTGATAAATAAATGATTACCAGCTTTCAGTGATCAACATACTAGGCAGTGGGAAAAATGATATATTGATATATTTATTTTCTCTCTTGGTGGTCAAAGAAATAATATGAACTTCTGAGGTTCCAACCTGGTGATATAAGTTATCTGTTATTGATGAGTATTAAAAAATTAGAGCTTAAAACAAATGGAAGAGTTGATACGAGATTTTAACAAACAAAACGAAAAGCCATGTCACAAGGAAAAAGAGCTTTTATGTTCTTAATTATCTAGATATCCCTTGTAGTTCTAGACCCTATTTTATGACTAACAGTCGCATTTGTCATGTTTTTTGCCAACACTCATTTTTTTATATTAGCCCTCTAACATTGCTGGGGAATAATTATTTAGAAACTTTCATCGACTAACAAACTTAACCAACTCGTCTTGTCAAAGAATAATATGAACTTCTAAGAAATTAACCTGATGACTTAAGTTATTTATTATTCATGAATATTAAAGCGATATATTTTTATTAATATATCACATAGTTTGTTTTCCCCGCCTAATCATAGAGATATGTATTGTCATTTCAAAATCCTGCAGTTATGTGTGCTGAGGAACTTCTTTGCAATTTGTTGTGAACATAGAACTCATTGCTCTGTGTGGTTGATGAAGGAGTATGGAGTGTTTGAATCTTGGACTAAATTGGCCATGATCCCACAGTACCTTGGCATACACATTATTCCTCTGTATCTTTGGGAAAATGATGTTCTTCATGGGACTGCTGCTCCCTATTCAAGAATAATTAGGAATAACTTAAACTATGGTAACTTTAAGTTCCCTGTCATTGATAGCCACAGGGATGACATGATGAAAGTTTCTCCTTTGTCTAAGCTCTCCATCGCGGCGAAGCGATTCCATATTTATCATGAAAGCTTGGTTTCACCATCACACTGTGGTCTTGTAAGTAGCACATCTGAAATGTGTTGGATCAAAGTCATCAAAAACCCATGTCTACAATTTCTTCCAAGTGAATTCCTCTATTGGTAAAGGCTTTCCCGGGCTATTTAGTTTCTAGCTATTGTAGTTGAATGATTTATTTAGTTTTTTCAAACTTGGTGTAGGGCTGCAAAACTATACTTTCTGTCCATGATTATTTTTGAACAAGCTAAGCATTCTTATCAAGATCAGATCCTAGGCAACTCCGATGGCTATTAGCTATGCACGCACTTCTTTATTTTGTGATCATTCAAGATATGATATGTTGAAAACCTCACTGATGATAATGACTTTGGTTATGATGTTGGATTAAACTTTTTGTTTATTTTTAGTGTTTTTATTTTTACTATTAAAAATTTACTAAACACACTAAAAAAAACAGAAATAATCTTCTAAAAAAAGATTTTTTTTATCAATTTAATGACGTCCAAACAAACACTAAAATTTTATTAAACACATTAAAAAAAAAGATCTTTTTATATCAACTTAACATTTAATAAACACTTAATAATACGGGGTTGGAAAAGTTAAGTTCATTGTATAAATTTTAAAATCGTCTTATAAAAAAGTGGATGCATAAATTGGACTTCAAAATTCATATAGAGCATAAACAACCAATTTTAAGATTTGATTCTTAAATAGATAGATTTTTTTTTTCTTTTAAATACAGAGGTTAAAGAGATAGTGAGATATATTTTTGAATCTCTGTTTTCAAAACTCAATACGCACGCGTTGGCGTTATATCGCGGGAAAGGAACCGGAAGAAATAAATAGCACCGAGCTTTCGTGAGGCAACGTTTTTGCGCCATCGCCATTCGCCCCCAACCTCCGCCGATATCCAAATAGCGTTAATCTCCCCTTCAAGTAGTTATGACGCAGCCTACTTATTATGAGAAGAGGAACAGGAAGCGTTTGAGAGTCACCAGAAACCGCCTGAAACGGCTGCTGCCTTCAACGGGAACCTCATTGGGGCCGCTTTCAGTCCTTCCTGATGAACTCATCAGAGAAATATTGCTGAGGCTTCCGGCGAGGTCGCTGCTTAGGTTTCAGAGTGTGTGCAATTCATGGAGAACCTTAATTTCCAGCTCCCAGTTTGCCAAGGACCATGTTCGTTCAATCGCGGCTGATCCAAGTTTTAGCCATCCACGAGTTGTTTATCATGGTTTTTGGTTCTACAGATACAAAAGATTCGGAGATTTCTCGGTACAATCCTTGTTCGAGAACCCTTCCCAACCTACTGAAGTCGTTCGCTTCGCGGGAAAAAGTAGCCACGAAATTATTGGCTCTTGCAACGGATTGTTGTGCTTGCAAGACAATGTCATGGGTAACTGTATCATGCTGTGGAATCCCTGTATTGGATTGACATCCCAACCGCTGGAAATTCGGGGTTTCATAGGAGTTTGTGGCTTCGGATATGATCATGTGAATGACGAGTATAAGTTTGTTGCGGTTGTTGATCAGAAACATAAACAAGAACCGCTTAGATTTGAAACCAGAATTTATACATTTTGTCCAAACTCTTCAAAGAGAATCATTCAAGATACCGCGTTTAAAAGGATAATTGGTGATGGTAAAGGGGTATTTGTGCCTGGCACCGCCACTCTTAATTGGATTCATTGGCATGGCTTGGTTCTTTCCCTTGACTTGGTGAAGGAGACTTGTAGTGAGTTTTCTCTGCCCCTCAACCTCAAGGCTCCGGAAAATAAATCCTTCGTCTTTCCACACTTATGTATGCTGAAGAACTGCCTTGCATTTTGTTGCAGCCATGAGAAAACTCATTGGTCTGTGTGGCTGCTGAAGGAATATGGAATGCCTCAATCTTGGACTAGATTAGCCACCATCCACTGCCACCACTCACTGCTTACTGGTGCTGCGTTACACCCATTATATATCCGGGGAAATACTCTTCTTATGGCAGTGGCATCAACTTCAAAGATAGTTTTGTATAACTTGGATGATGGCCGCTTAGAATTTCCTCTACTGAAACCTACTCCTGCAGATGTCCCAATGGGATTGTGGTTCTATATTTATCATGAAAGCTTAGTTTCACCATCATATCGTTGCCTTCGAAGTAGCTCGTCCCAAATTTGGTTTATCAAACCCTAGTGTACAATCTCTCTTCTAAATGCTTTGATTCTTGCCAACTAATTCTTGTGATTATTCTTTCTGTTATTTCAAATTCATATGCCCAGGCTAGATTTGTAGGAATATAATGTATTGCACTTACTGTTACTGTATAATTATGTTTTTCTGTATTGTGTATGGTATTCTTTTCGGCTATGTGAGGTGGTTTCTGAGTTCTCTTTGTCATCTCATTTATTTTTTTACTATTTATTTGCTATAGTTTAGCAATGTTTGTGTATCTGATTTTAATTTTTTTGTATTATTTTCAGATACAAAAGGAGCTGAGCAACTTCCGGTGAAGTAGGGACGGCTAAGCAAAGATGGGGAATTCTGAAATAACAATGTTGTTACAGAAGATGGGTTTTATACAAATACTTGTATCATAAGGGAAATATGTTGATTATTGTTCATTAGAAAAAACTCTCTCATTACTCTGCTGATACAGTTTAAAGTATAAACTTGTTGATGTTATTAGTATGTGCTAAGTTATTGCCTTAAGAGTGAGTTTATTTCAGGCTTTTGATAGTTCTTTGTAGTTGTAAATGACTTGAAATTGATATGTTAAAATTAATTAGTCTAGGTTATTTTTTTATTTTTTGATGTCATTATTCAGATTCTTCTTGTTTGTTGGTGTTGTGATACTAATTTTGATTTTGTGGAACGGATTTGATACTGTTTTGAGTCTTTGATAATTGGTTACCAAGTTTTTGTAGAGGTTGAAGGTTATTAATTCAAGTTCTTTTGATACAAGAAAAAAGCAGGTTCATTTCTTTTCTTTTCTTTTCTTTGATATGAACTTTGGTTGTTGCTTCGGGATTAAGGTTGTCTTGCCATGTAATGTACTCTCTTGCTGCTAATCTTCATTCCTTGAGTCATGTACTCTCTTGCTTGAAAACCATCAAGCAGTGCTGCGCAGACAAGCATTTCCTTTGTACTTTGTAACTTGGATCCTTGAGATTCTATTGTCCTTGGATACCTTTTTGGGGTGGCTGGAGCATAACCCTTTATTTATTGAATTGAACAGGCAATAGGCTTGATAGAGACAGGGAAGGAATTGCAAGGACTTAACGCTCTAGATCTAAATAAACCATTGCACCTCACTTCGATGCTTATATCATTTAAGAGAGATGAAGCTTTGATCAAATAACACTAGTTTGTAATTTTGTACAGATAGAGTATAATAATAAATAATAACATTTTATAGCTTATAAAAAATTTTCAAAAGTAAAAATAATGCATCATAAGAGAAAAAATATTACAGAATGAAAGAATGAAAGAGTAATTGGTGAGTACGTTATGAAATACAGAAATAGTTAAAATAAAAAAAATAAGATTGTGTTTTTTAATAAATTAAAGTAATATTCTCTACTATATAATTGATGGTGTGTATATAATTATTAAATACTAAATTGCAATAAAAATATTTTTTTGTTTATTTATTATGTAAAAAATATATATTTTTTTAAAAAAAGATCTTTAAAAAAAATTATAAATTGTAGCTTTCTAAAAAGATGATGTTTTGTTTATTTTTAGTGCTTTTATTTTTAGCATTAAAAATTTACTAAACACATTAAAAAATAGAAAAAAATCTTTAAAAAAAAATCTTTTTATTGATTTAATACCGTCCAAACAAACACTAGAAAATAAAAAAATAAAATCTTTTTATATCAACTTAACAACATCTAATAAATACTTAATAATACAAATTAAGTTCATTGTATAAATTTTAAAATCGTCTAATAAAAAAGTGGATGCATAATTTGGACTTCAAAATTCATATAGAGCACAAACAACCAATTTTAAAATTTGATTCTCAAATAGATAGATTTTTATTTCTTTTAAATTCAGAGATTAAAGAGGTAATGAGATAATTTTTGAATCCCTATTTTATTTCACTCTCTTTTCAAAACTCAAAACGCACGCGTTGGCGTTATATCGCGGGAAAGGAACTGGAAGAAATAAATATCGCCGAGCTGCCAAGTTCGTGAGGCAACGTTTTCGCCACCGCGGCCATCGCCATTCGCCACCAACCTCCGCCGAAATCCAAATAGCGTTAACCTCCCCTTCAAGTAGTAATGACGCAGCCTAGGGATTATGAGAAGAGGAACAGGAAGCGTTTGAGAGTCAGCAGAAACCGTCTGAAACGGCTGCTGCCTTCAACGGTAACGCTATCGGAGCCGCTTTCAGTCCTTCCGGATGAACTCATCAGAGAAATATTGCTGAGGCTTCAATCTTGGACTAGATTAGCCACCATCCACTGCCACTCACTGCTTACTGATACTGAGTTACACCCATTATATATCCGGGGAAATACTCTTCTTATGGCGGCTTAGAATTTCCTCTACTGAAACCTACTCCTTTAGATGTCTCAATGGAATTGTGGTTCTATATTTATCATGAAAGCTTAGTTTCACCATCATATCGTTGCCTTCGAAGTAGCTCATCCCAAATCTGGCTTATCAAACCTTAGTGTATAATCTCTCTTCTAAATGCTTTGACTCTTGTCAACTGATTCTTGTGATTATTCTCTGTTATTTCAAATTCACATGCCCAAACTAGATTTGTAGGAATATAATGTACAAAGTGTCCCATTGCCCTTACTGTATAATTTATGTTTTCTGTTATTTCAAAATGACGTATTGATGCATTTTTTTCTCATGTGTTTAAAAAAATAATGTGAACTTCTGATATACCAATCTGGTGACATTTGTTATTGATGAGTATTAACACAAGAATTTTCATGGACAAAATTGGAGCTTAAAAGAAATAAAGAAACAAATAAATAGAGAGTTTAAACGAGACTATTAACAATAAGTCATGTCATAGCGAAAAAAAAATTGTATGCCTTAATTATCTGAATACCGCTTGTAATCCTTGTCCTTGGAGTCTTTTGTATGTATTTCTTTGAAATAACACTATTGTGTTTTTTGTAATTTAAAATAAGCATCGATAATGTGAATGCCAATTTGACATTTACTTCAATAATATGTCCCCCACTAATAATGTAAACATAATCAAATATAATTTTAATTGGCATAAATTCTTTGAACAAAAATCATCAATTCATGTGCACATTAGAGAAGCGCATAGTCAAACAGAAACACACTTGAGAGAGAAAAGGGGTATTTTGATCAATGTTACCACATACTAAAATATTCCATAAATCATGAAGAATTTGTGAAAGGCATAAGGGGAAGACTATTATAAACAACTAAAAATAAGAAAATGAGGGAAGTTGAGGAACATGCTGCCGCTTCACATTTCCATTTTCTTCAGAATGTGACGAAAAATAATCACACAATTTCATCAATTCAGCAGCACATTACTGCTCCAACATTTCAGGTTCTTGAGCTCAGGTGCCTGCTACCATTATATCTCACAACAAGATACACAAAAGTAATCTCTAAACCAAATTATGCTGGCCATGTCGAATGAACCGGTTTCACTAACTCAAACCCAAGCAACAGCCATTCCAACATTTTGAAATTAAAATTATGAGATGTATTTATCCTGCTGCTCTTGAAGTAGCCTGGCTGATGACTTAGCGTCCAAGTATAGCGAACAAACTTCATCAAGATCCCCCTAGAAAATTTCACAGTGACACATAAAAACCACCAATTAGTCGAAGGGTGTAGAAAACGGACGACTTCGAAGCACTTAATATCTACTTTTATAGTTACCTTGCAGATGCTGTCTCGGCCATTCATTTTTGATACAACGCTGGCAGGTGATAGAAGTTGAACAGCATGCCTAAAAGGCCACAGTTATTAAATAATATACGAAAGAAAAGCACGATTGCCAAAGAGAAAAATGTAGGAAGCGCACCTTAAAGATGTCCGTTGTCCAATTTCCCCGAGGAATGCTAAACTTTCCTCATCAACAACCAGCTCCTCTACTTGAGCACGAATAGCTAGAATCTGAACCAAAGGTAATAAAACCATAGGCTAGAACAATATGTTCAAAATATAATGGCTTCAACATATTGAAAAGCNGGACCATACGTTTGTGTTCGAATGATTACCAACCTATCCAAGAGGTCAACAGGTATGCCATGAGGGCTGGTCATGTCGGTCCCTCTGTATAGAGAACAGATAAGTTAACGTCATATTTCACCATAAGAGTGATAAATACAGAACCATTATCTAACTGCTAATCAATATGATCACCAAATATGCAAGGAACTATTATGCCTCAATAGATCATGAATTAAAAGACGAGGTAAATTGAGATACTCAAAATCCAAGAACATCGAGTGTCCTATAACGTACAAAGAGATCCAAAAGCACTAGTTAACATACATCCACAGAAGTTTACATTTCATTTTTCCCCTCCTCAATCACATGTACCAGAGTCATATGGCAACCAATTAAACTCAATATCAAGTAAAGAACTTGGAACACTTGTTCATAAAATAAAGAACTATAACACTGCCAACTACAGTAATGACACGTGAAATCGACTCACAGTTTTTGCATTTCGCTCGTTTAATTTCAAAAAATCTTCAAAAGCAACATTTGTTTCGTACCTCACATTGCATATCCCTCTGTTTGTAGCAAAAATTACTATTGGAGAGAGCGAGCTCTCTAAAGCACGATTCAAATAGGAAAAGCATTCCATATCTAGCATGTGCACCTGGTCAGAAGCATTAAGAAAAAGATTAACTACAAGCAATAGAAATGAGAGATTAAGAAAGTAATATATCCAACAACTAAGTCACCTCATCAATAAATAGAACTCCAGGGACAAGCTCTGCTACACCTTCATCAATATATCGGTTGACAACCTATCACAAATAGAATAATAACAGTAAACATACAAGTTAACCTCTTGGCATTGAGACTTTTTGCTTGCATTCATAGGTATTTTAGTTAGTAGTCACCAATTTCCATTTATGGTTGAAAATAATTGAGAAAATTGCTAAGAAAAATATCCCTTTTCATTTTTCATGAAAAATAACTACATTTATAAGATTGAAATTGCAAGAAGAAAAAGCTTACCTTTTAGAACATTCATATAAATAAAAAAGGAAAAAAAATATAAGCGCAGATGACATGATTTGACAATACCTTGTTAATTTCTTGTCTCAGCTTGTCAGTGATTTCTGTTTTCCTAGGTTTCATCATCTGTCCCATAAGAGACAGAATATCTTGCCCACCTTGAGGTCGTGCATTGGCAGCATCCAGATCATGTAGCGTTACATCCTTTAGGGGGAAACAAAATTCCAAATCACAAGAAACTATTACCATCAAGCCAGTGTATCAAACACAATCTTACTGGGTCTGAGCATCTAGATGTGTTCCTTTGCAAAACTTATCCAAATGATTTTTTTAGTGTTACAAAAACCAATGAGATCAAAGCATTTATGTCATCTGAATTGAAATCTATAAGAGAATTTGTACCCCAAAAATACAAAGGAATTATGCTTATAATCTATCCTTCCATGGACCCATCTTGATAATAATAATGGGAGTTCAAGTACAATGATAAATCACAAAACTAGCAAATCTTGAGAGGAAGGAGTGCGTAAATATAAAATTCAAGTCTTCAAATCCAGTACCTGAACAATCTCTTTTTTCTTGTGAACCTCTCCCTTAGGAAGTGGGACATACTCTTCTGCTTCAAGGTCAAACTCTGTAGCGAAAGCATCACTTCGGCCCACCCTTTTCACAGCTCCACTATTTGCTTCGATGTATATAACATCTCCAACAGCTACCTGTACATTGTGTCACAAATCCCAAATAAACACCTCTAAATTCTGATTGCTTTACACAACTAGTACTGAGACAGATAACAAGAGAAATACCATGGAAATAGAGAACTCACCTTTTCCTTAATCAAGGCATCATATATGGTGGGGTCCAACTTCAGTTGCTTGGTTCCTTTCACAGTTTTCAATCCAATTATTACATGGCTTATACTTTTACCATAACCGCCTGTTACACTCTCAGTTTCTTCAGGGGAGAGCTCGGTTACCTTGTACCAACAACACATCACAACTTGATATTAATGACAATGATATAGGGAGAGAAAAATCGACAACAACCCCTTCATAATTTAAACAAGTCAATCACAAATGAACAATAAACCACACATTGGAGTGGGATAAATATTTAGTGAAAAAATTCATTCTTTTCCTAGATAAAATCTTCTCTCACTAACATTTTGACTGCAAACTATTTTTACTACAACATTAGGAAAATCACAAAAAATATATTCTCACCTCTCCTTCATAAACTTCCTTGTTTTCCTTGATACGCAGACCAATAGCCCGTCGAAAATTCTCCATCAGAACCTCTGTCTTCTTTACCTCGGACGAGTATACTTCTGAGCCAACCATAGGGCAAAATGGAACCTGAAGTGTACAACAAATAAATTTTACTAATATATCAACAATAAGAACAACCACTCACAACACAAAATAAAAAATAAATTATAAAAATATAGTAAGGGAAACCTTGGTTCCAAGCTCTTGACTTATCCCTAGTGCCAATGCAGTCTTGCCGGTACCGGGTGGACCGGCAAGGAGGAGTGCCCTGCCAGCCATCTTCTTCTGCCTTATCATGTCAACCACAAGGCCACATGCTTCTCTTGCCTCTGCTTGTCCCACAAAACCAGAAGCAAAAGGCAATGCTCTTCCACTAGCCTAAACAATATTAATCACTTTAAGTCTCTCAATTAATGCATACATAACTTCAATGTCCAAAAATGCTGGGTTTTAAGTTGTTGGGTAGTGCAATATGCTAAAAAAGGGTTTCAAAATACTAGAACAATCATGCATAAAAATTGAAACCCGTTTAACAAAAGAGCAAAAAGGTTGAAACTTTGCAGTGAGCTGGAAACAAAGTAACAAAGATTAAAACTTGCTAAGAGGAATAAATAGTCACGCGTGTGAATATATATAAGAGACTAAAAGGCGCAGAAGAAAAAGAAGAGGGTGGAAAAGGTAGAAAATGAGAACCTCAAGGCCTAAGCCTTTGATGTGAGTATGAGTAGCAACGCGTTGCTTCTTGGTAGTTGACTGAACCTCTTCTATTCTCATCTTCTCCATGTTCTCTCTGATTCTCTTTTGCAGAAGAAGAGTGTTGCAGGCGAAAGAAAATGGAGACGAAAATTGTACTTTGAAGACGCGGCCACAGGCAAACAGAGAGCATGCATTCCAGGAAATCATAAATGGGCTTTGGACCTTGGGCTTGGTCCTTGGGCCACACTAGGCCTGGACTCTTTATGTGTTCTTTCATTGTTTAGGTTCTTAATTTGGTTCTGTTCTTCATATTTATTCTCAATCCGATCCACAAAGTTAAAATAAATTAAAAATAATATTTTAAATCAATTTTAAAAAAAAATTAGTCAGACAATTTAATTACTAAATCAGACTAAATTTTCAAACTGGTCTTTGAAATTCATGTCGTACACTAAAATTGTCCCTGAGATTCTAATTGCACTAATTATGTCCCTTAGATTGAAAAAATTGCACTATATTAATCTCTGACCCGTTTTTCGTTAACAATGCGCTGACGTGGACTTTTAGCGACACGTGTCACCTCATAGTTTGGCTACGTATAACGGTACGATGACGTGTTGGTCACACATGGCATGCTGACACGGATGGTTATGCCACTTGTCACAATACTATTTTGCCACGTGTTTGATTATGCCACATGTCACAATGTTATTTGTCCACGTGTCATCTACTGTGTCATCGTTATATATGCACCAAATTGGTCCCTTACTTTACACCAAATGACTCATTTTAGTCTCTGAAATTGAATGTCGTGCACCAAATTAGTCTCTTCATTAGTTTTTTTTTTTTTATAAATTCAAAATTTTTAATATCTTTGAATACACCAATTTTAATTTTATCTTTTCACAAATTATTTAAATACAAGTACTTACAATAATATTTTTTAATACAAACTTTTTAATATTTAACACCTTAATAAATATTTTAAAAATACTTGATAAGGCACTTATTAACTAATATAAATTCATTATTCCCATCCGTTTTAAGAATGTTCGATTCTCCATATAATTGACTTCTCACTAAACTAATAAGATAGATTTATAGTTTCGATTATAATAATTCATTTTATCTATAACTTAGTTAGGCAGCCTTTCCATATATTACACTATTAATTAATATAAGCACTTATTGTAACCATGGGTTGAACAATATTAAAACATATACAAATAAACACAAGAGGCAGTAATAAAATTTTGGATTTAGCTAACATGTGCTCTAATGATACAAGTTAAAATTATTAATTAAAAAATTTATTATAAAAAATTGTATAATAAAAAATATAATTAAAATCAATGTATCAAAAAATATTGAGAATTTTAAATTTAAAAAAAAATGAGAACAAAGTGATAAAAGAACTAATTTAGTGCACGACATTCAATTCCAGGAACTAAAATGAGTCATTTGATGCATATGTAATGAATTAATGATACATAGTGTCACATGTGAACAAACAACATTGTGACCACGTGGTATAACCATCAACGTCAACATGTCACGTGTCGCTAACCGATACGTCATCATACCGTTATACGTGGCAAAACCATGATGTGACACATGTTCCCAAAGGTCCACATCAGCACGTCGTTAACGAAAAACGGATCAGAAACTAATTTGGTACAATTTTTCCAATATTAGGAACGTAATTGGTGCAATTGAAATTTCATGAACAATTTTAGTGCATGACGTCAATCTCATGACCACTTTGAAGATTTAGTCACTAAATCCATTTTTAATCTTTTATTTCATTAGATATATTAATCTTTACATCAAATTTAATAAAAAGTTAGACAAATTAGACTTTGTCATTATTTAATAAAAGATATAACTATCTTTAAAAAATTTTAAATTTCTAAAATCGATCCTTATATATAGACGAGTAATTTGATGTGAAAACTGATTTGTTTAAGAAAATAAAAGTTTGAAAACTGATTTAGTAATTAAAATTTGTTATGAACTAAAATGTTTGACTAAATTTCTTAGAAATTAATTTGGAATATTACTCAAAATAAAATAGAAGCTTGTGATGCTCATATCTTTAAAAAAAATGATCTTCTTTCTGAAACAGTAATGCTCTTTTTAGTGATCATAGTTTCCGAATTGAATACAAAAAAGGATCTATGTTAAATTATTTACAGGTTCCAAGCATAGTAAATGCCAAAATGGAGTAAACCATTTTCCCATCATGAAAAATGTTGTTAAGTATCATAAATCAACAGCAACTGAAAGGCACTTCTCTTTTTTTCCCTCCTCACCATGTACAACACAATGTTGGCAAACGAAAGAACTGCAACAAGGGCATGCCATCTAAAATCACATCTACCTGGGTATGTATGTATGCACACCAAACCAGGCACTTCATTTCAGTCCAACTTTCATGTATGCCAATCAGTACCTACCTACGTTTGTTCCTAGGGGAAAATGGTGCTGCCAGATTTGAATTGAAGCCTCAAACCAACAAAAAATTTCTCGGTAAAAAATTAAATTATCGACAGCGCTCTTCAAATCCAGAAACATGCCGCAGGCTTGCTTGAATCCTCATTCAACAACGTGTAAGCTGCAAAACCTGCCAGTTCACTTTGACCTTTTTTCTATATCATATTATTTATATACCCAAAAATGGCAGGCCTGTTAGATCAATAGATCATGTAAGAACATTCTGTTCCGATTATGTATCCCACCGGAATTTGTGGACTGTCCAAAAACAACCTGCCAGCCTTATGCCAGTCCTTCAATGGCAAGGAGGGGTCATACAGAAATTGCTTTCCAGGCGTGGTTTGACCCTAACCAATGTCGTTAAATTCTGGGAATGATGTGCAATCATCAAGATCTGAGATTAAACCAGCTACATAATCATGCGGGACTGCTCCAAAACTCTCCGTTTCATCAAATGAATTTTCCACGTCGAGGACAAAGGGCAGACTGCTACTAGGCAAATCATCAACTACAATGTCATCCATAGTGGATGCTGCATTGAGATCAAATCTCAGATCTTTAAGTGATGGCATTGAGAGGAATGAAGGATCAGTCTGTTGGTGATTTGTCTCACTAGGATCAGTGAAGGCTCTTTTAGACTTTGACTTAGAAGGCTTAGCAGTGTCAGTGTTAGAAAACTTCTGCTTTCCCAATGATTGTATCCTGGACCCAGGTTTGGATCTTGTATCATTTGTTGGAAATGCTGACGAAGCCCATGCTGAACTGTCTTCCTTACATGCTCTTGCTGCCTCCCTGAAGCAGAAAAAAGAGAAGATATATAAACAGTTATGCAGCAGTAACAGAAAAAAAAACTTGGAAAAAGAAGTCTTATCATTTTGTGACAGCTTGACAAAGACAGAACAAATCACTAACATTGTTTGCAACTATTAGTATTGAGGACAACCATGAACAATAGACAACAACGAAGAAGATTTATTTGATGTATAAGAAAAATATGATTGAAGGCGGCCATATATTCTATGATTGATTTCTATGCATTGAATAGAATTTTGAGATAAATGCCAAATAATAATGAGTAACTATCCTTATGCACCAAAAAAGAGAGGTAAGAAACACAACACTACACATTGCAGTGAAAAGTCAAACCATAAACCAAAAACAAACAAAATCTTTTGTCTTGAGTTACCTGAAACGATTCTCAGCAATAGAAGTAAAGACTCTAAAGTGACCATCTTCTCCTGTTTGCTTATTTACAGATGGCAACAGTTCTGTATCTTGTATTGATAAATTTATAACAGATGGAAATGAAGGCAAGGCATCACTCTCCTCTTTCTGGAACTCCAGTGTTATATCCATCTGATCTGTACTCACTTGCATGGGTTTGTCTTCACTGCAGTTAGAGAGTAAGGTTTGGTCACTCTCTTGCCTACCTCTGGTGTCATCAAGTGCAGAAGCTACTAACTTCTTGCACTGGGCCGAATTACTGAATGTCATCCTTTCAGAGGATTTCTTCAAGGAATTCTGTGAATGCTGGCCAACAGAACTAAAGAAACTCTTATCAAAACAGAGACCATTAGAGGTAGCTGATGGATTTTGCCTTCGGTCAGCATGTGATGAAAGCTTCCAGATACAAGAAAGCAGTGCATAAAAGTGCTTCTGCAGTAGTAATTCCCTATTGGGTTGCACAGAAGCAACATCTAACAACATGCGAATGTTCTCCTGCCAAAGTATATCTTAAGTGAGAAAAAAGTTTTACTTTGCAATATACTCCAAGTAAAGATGAGAATACATAGATGAGGTCCACAAACTGACAAGAAAATATTATAAGAAAATGTGGAGATAAAAATAGGCATGTAAAAGTTATCAGTCCAACCTCTGTAACTTTAAGAAGGGCTTTTCCAGAACCAGCATTGTTTGTCTTCTCATTATTTGTGGCATCCACCGAGTATAAGACATATTTCTGGAATAGTTCTCTAAACCTCTCACAGCAATGGACAGGATGACGATATCTTCCCCGATATGCCCCACCAGCAGTCATGCCATAAAGCGTTTCGCTAACCAAACTCCAGTTAGAACCATATTCATGAACAACTGCACATAATACTGCATCTTCCTGAGGTAACCAAGTATCTGCTGGTGGGATACAATCTTTGGACCAAAGATTTCCCTTTTTCACTTTTTCTGGTTTTATCATCAAGATCCATTTCACTGGCATTGGAGTGATGGATATTTTCCCTCCCATCTTATTTCTGCTTGACGTTTTCTGTTCATTCTCAACCAGAGTCTCTGCATTTTCATCATGCATAACTAATAAGTTGGAATCTAAATCTGAAGCAAAAACATCAGGAAGATCCCTCTTGGATTTTTTTGACTTCTTTGATCTCTTTTCTTCCTCACCATCACTTGTAAATTTAGGTTTCTTCCGTTTTTTCTGCATAGCTGAATTTGGGGATACAAGAGCAAGACTACTGACAACATCATCATCTATAGTCATTGGCTCTGCCTGTGGCTCTTCTTTTACAGGTCTCGTGCCAGAGTTTAGAGATCCTTTCTTCAGAGATTTAAACTTTGCTTTCTTGGGTTTCTTTTTCGGTTTGGGCTTTGAATCACCAGGAGTCCTGATGAAAAATGAAAAGTAAGAGCAATCAGATGTACGTTCATATTTATGGCATTACCTTATTTTTCATGCACACCTCAACTTATATTTTGAAGTTTCACAATTGAAGATAGAAAAAAAGATCAAAATTAAGATAACTTTTCAAACCAGGACAAAACCCACAGCATCCACAGGGAACATAGTTCATAGAATAATGCAATATTTACTAGATGTAGAAACTAGCACAGATCTTTCTTTGAATACCAGTAAGGTGGATAACAAAATATAACGAAAGCCTAGTGCTGCCTTACTTTTTAGAATTTTCTTCCTCAGCTTCCGCTTTCTGTTTAGCTTCATATTCTAGTTCCTCCATCAACTACAAAAACACAAAATCAAACATGTTTATTGATATGCAAAAAGATGACAAGAAAAAGAAATCCAAAATTCGTCCAACCCACCTGATGTTGAGCCAAGGTCTCTACTTGCTGTCGATATGCCTCAGTTGCAAAATCAGCATCCCATTCTAATATAACAGGGAATGTTCAGTCTAGAAACTAAATATCTTCTTAAGTTTCAATATTTGTTATAAGCAATTGATCAATTAATCATCAACCATACTCAACTTCAAATTCAACAAAAATTAATTTTACAAATTAGTAAAAGAGTTCAGGTATGATGCACATACAAAGGAACATGATCTACATGTCATTTATAATATATGTCAACTAAACTCTGCAAGAAATACGTTATTTGGATAAAGTCATGAGTTAAACATATTTTCATGGGGTCTAATCGATGACATTCATTATATTCTAAGGATAATAAACAATGACAATATCAAATTTCAGGAAGCAAAGGGAATAATGGGGCACATACTTTCATATACAAGAGGTTCCTCATCTTCATCAATTTCAGCTTCCATCTCCTCCTTATACCTTTCAATGCGATCCAACTCCCATTCCGTGTCCTCAATCCTGACTTCAGATTCCAAGGCTGTTTTATCTATAACTGGATCCCAAAGCTCCAGAAAACGAATGGCATAACGATCTATAGGACGCAACTTATTCTCAAAGGCAGAGATAGCTTGCCCAGCTGCAGCCATCTGTTTTACATCGGCCAACATGTCAACGTCGTCTTCTTTTAAAGAAACAGTGGCCATTGCATCTTCCTTGGGATCTCCATTTGACATTACTGCATTCTGTTTACTTAAGTTGGACACAGATTCACCAAACTCAGCAGGCTCATCATCCTTCATATCATCTTCATTTCCATACTCATCCTCTTCAAGTCTCCCAATGGCTTCTTCTGTAAACTCCTGGTTGTCAACAGCATCTTCCTCCTCAACTTTCTTTAATGCATTATAATCTGCTTCATCTTCCACACATTTTAATGCAGCCTCTAGGTCTGCATTAGTTACAGACACTTCCCCATTGTTCTGGGATTTCTCCAGCATATTTTTAATCTGAAGTGTTCTATGGCCTGAAAATAGTTCCATAGGATCAAGCTTCTTGAAGAACTCAGTGTTATAACCCCCACTTTGAATTACAAGATTGTCAAGAGCACGCTTCTGATTTGCTTTCTTTAAGATATTTTCCTCAATGGTGCTTTCACTAATCAATCTGTAGATATGAACTTCACGTGTCTGACCAATTCTGTGGCAACGATCCTGAGCCTGTTGATCCATAGCTGGATTCCAGTCACTATCGTAAAAAATAACAGTGTCAGCTCCAACTAGGTTGATACCAACACCCCCACTACGGGTTGACAAGATAAAAAGAAAATATTTGGGGTTAGTGTTAAAGCGCTGCATTAAGGTCTGCCTCTCTTCTGGTTGAGTTGATCCATCTAATCTCATGTAAGTGTAACCATACAAATTAATGAATGCTTCCAGCACATCAAGCATCTTTGTCATCTGGGTAAATATCAGAGCACGGTGACCTTCTGATTTTAATTTCCTCAACAATATTGCGAGTTCTTGCAATTTCCCGCAGTCAAATTGTATCAGACGCCTATCTGGGAAATACACTTGCCTACGAACAACTGCAGGCCTGATTGGTGACAGTAATGGTGACAGAACTTCAGAGCATTTCTGCTTGTAAGATGGATGCAGAAACACAGTTGCCCCACTTCTGCTGCACCAGCAAACTGGAGAGGGTGCTCGTGCTGCTGGAATGGCAAACATGAAACTTTCAACCACATCAGTCATCCTCTGAAATCGTTCGACTGGTGATAGAACAATGTCGGCCAGCTTTGATGAGTACAAATATGAAACAGGGTTTTCCTTAACTTGATGAATATCATATACAGGATGCTTTAGAGTAACAAGATTCCTTAGGCTTGTGGAGTAGATGGGTTTTCTTTTACACCTCAAGGAGTTCCACCATGCAATAGCTGCTGCACGTTCCTTCGCCTCTTTCAACCTCTCTTCCCAAATTGCTTTGCGGATCTCTTCAAAAATGTTTGTTCCTTGTAGCTTTTTTCGACATTTTGACCAAGGCTTAATTACCTCCAGGTCACCCTTATCAGTGCGTTCCATGATTAAACTAGAAGGGGTCTCAATGGCTTGCACTTCATCACTCTCCCAAGAAGTCATGCTATATTCAAGATGAGTAAATAGGAGGCCTAAGCCTTTTAGGTCTACTATTGAAAAGGGATTAGGAAAAAGCATGGAGCAAATAGAAGAACTTAATTGAACATCAATACCCGACATGTCAAAGGAACTGACAATAGGACGACCCTCAAATAGGTCAGGATGATTGCAAACCTTACGAAGTTGCATTATAATACTAATCATCCCAAAAAAGTTGGCACTTGCAAGAGTAGCTTGGGTCTCTGAACTAGCAATGAAGTCTTCATATAAATTACGCTGCCGCTTTGACAGTCTACAGTATATGACATGCTCATGTTTCGATGGAAGTTGCTTTTCCACATCTCGCTTCAACCGGCGGAGTAAGAATGGACGAAGAACATTATGCAGGCGATCAACAACCTCCTTGTTAACTTTCTCCTCTCCCTCTACCATCCCAGATATAGGATTGCAAAACCAATCCTTAAACTCTTGATGAGATTGGAAGACATGTGGCATCAAAAAATGCATGAGAGACCACAGCTCCATGAGATCATTCTGCAATGGTGTGCCAGTCAAGAGAATACGCCGTTTTGAGTTGAAATTCAAGAGTGTTTGCCATCTCTGTGACTTCCAGTTTTTAATGAGATGAGCTTCATCTAAGATCAAGTATTTCCACTTTTTGCGCTTAAAAACTTTGGAATCCTGAATGACTAATCTATAGGTTGTTATGCACACATGAAATGAGTTTGGTTTCAACCATCCTTGTCTTTTATGTTTCCGCTCCTTTGCACTCCCAAAGTAAGTTAAAATTTTGAAAGCAGGACACCATTTCAGAAATTCAGTCTCCCAGTTAAGCATCACACTAGTTGGCACCACGATTAGATGTGGACCCCATATTCCCTTTTCACAAGCAAGATGAGCAAGCAAAGCTATAGTCATAATTGTTTTGCCAAGCCCCATTTCATCGGCCAAAATTCCATTCAGTCTCTTTTCATACATTGTGACAAGCCAATCTAATCCAATGTGTTGGTACTCGCGAAGAGAGTACTTCAGTAGAAAAGGGAACTTTGTACGCACTTTAGTTGTAGAGAAGGTGATTCCAGTTGGTTGAGCTGATCTTGCTGCAGCAGCTGCGTCAGATATATTATACTCGCCTTCTCCTTTTTCTGAAGTTTCATGAGGTACTTCCCATTCTTTTTCCTGAGGTTGAACAGCAGGAAGGTTCTCAGACTTGATATCTTCTTCCATAGGGACAGCAACATCCTTCTGTCCAGAATCTTCATTGCTTGAAGAGTCCTCATGGTGCTCAGATAAAGGAGAAGCATAATCAGATTCATCCCCATGTCCATCATCACTCAGGTCCTAATAAACAGAGAAGAATAGAAATCAATGTTTTTGCACGAATGGGTTAAATCATAAGTAAAAACAAATGATATTACTGCCTACCTTTTTATACCTTGCAAGTAGTTCCTCAATAGGCATGTCACTCTCCTTTTGCAATAATGCAATCTACAACCAATTGCTTCGTCATAAGGACTAGCATAATAAAGACATTTAAAATGAAAAATATGTATAAGGCCCCATAATCTAAACATGCATCTACAAAGCAAATAAACATAGAATGCAAATTTCTGTTCAGCAATAATCTGGGAAGAAAGATAAGCAGTCTAGCTCAAACCTCATCATTGGGATCAATGATATCTACTTTTTCCAATTTTTCCTCCTCGGATAAGGTTGTTTCATCATCCTGATCAGTGAAATCAAGCAAAGACTCAAATTGCCAATCATGAATCAACCAACCAAGAAACGAAAAAGAGCAAATACAAGTACACAATAGTCAACAGTGCCTAAAACTAGAAACTGCCATACCCAACAAAATAGTTGACTTCAAACTGTCAAAACAAGGAGTACATATTGATACAGAACAATACACAGACATAACTTCAAAATTTTGTTTGAAATGAGCTCAGTATATATTAACATATAAAACTGTTTTGAAAAATGATAGCAATATATCTTGATATTTTTACCTGCCTCATTGAGGATCAAAACAAATAGAAACAAATAAGTGGAAATGATACTTTATGGTTATTATATTTGTGTCCTCAAATTTGATTTACCTTGTCCTCTGTTGTTTGCAAGAAGTCACCATCATCCTGCCAATATTTCAGGTAAATCAGGAAGGAACATTGTAAGCTATGAAGTTAACAGCTGAATGTCAATAAATCACAGGAATAGAAGGTGTGAAAAATGGGGAGGCGTGGAGCACATACCAATGATGAATCCAAAGGATTTCATTGATTGCATCCAACATAATACAGGCACATTTGATCAAGGATGATAACAGTAAATTGAAGGCAAAACCACATTGGTCACATTGGTCGAGACAACAAAGCATCACAGATATAAGTAAAGAAGGCCAGATATCTTAATAAAGGAAGTCAAGTTTAAAATTACTAAATGATATTCGTAGATCACAACCACAAAAAATACATTCAATTCAGAAATGGAGGAAATAAAACTTCCAGCACAAGAATTAAAGGTACACGTAAGCAATTTACTTTCATTACCAAAATCATGAAAGATAAAATATAAGTGATACACACAGAAGACCTTTATTGAAAGAAAATTAAATTTAATAGTGAGAATAGAAAGAATACATATGGAGAATAAATCTAAATGCAATCTCACCTCTTCATCAGTAAAGCCATGGGTAGTATCTTCATTAGCCATCTCACTAGAAACCTCCTTAATATTTTCAGATTGATTGTTTATCGGAATAGCAACATCACCATTGTTTACTGGAGTAGCTACGTCACCAACACTTTCTCCCTGTTAATAGAAAAGGAGAATTACGGTAAGTCCATAACTCACTTTGCTGCTGAAAGTGTTAAAACCAAACACATACACAGCGTCGACCAGGGTCCATGCCAGAGTCGCCTGTACCAGTTTCCTTGGTGCATAAAGCATCTCCATTTTCTGCAACATATTAATCATCTTCTGTGTCAGAAACAACAATATCCTGAACAAATTAGCAGTCACAAACACAATGCCAGTGCTTACCATCACTACTTCTAGCTATTTTATCACCATCTTCACTATGCTCTGGACTACTTTCTTGACTTGCAGATTCATCTAATAGATCATGAAAGGAAAGGTGTCATGAATGCTTCAACAGTAATTAAGCAACCTAAGTAGGTAACTTAAGCAGAGTTCACTACCACGATTTTCATTCAGAAAAGGTATATAATGACCATGCAAACCAGCACCTTCTACAACCCTTTCTTTTTATGATCTATGTTGGTCTCCCATATTAACAGATAGCATTTGAGAAGACTAACTGAACTTTCTTGAATAAAAAGACCATGATATAAATAAACAAAAACTTACCATTCCTGCCACCATAACGCTTGAGTAACTCCTCAATTGGAAGATCAATTTCATCATTCAAAGCTGCCAATTCCTCTTGTCTTTCTTCTTTGGTTATATGGGCCTCATCCTCCTCAAGGGTTTGCTCATCATCCTCCTAGAAACAGTACCTCCATTAGCATCAATATTAGTTTGGACCAATCTCATGCATTGAAACACAAGAAATAATTGGATAAAGGACACAGTAATCTTCAATTTCCACAAGAAACACATCATCAAGAAAACTCACAGATAAAAAGAACTGTACAGGACTATAATACATGGGAGAAACGCACTACATAGAAATTCTAAACATGAAGAAGGATTAAAAGTTATCAAGATAAAGATACAAACTGCAACGGTAGCACAAAACAGGGGAGACAAATAATCTTTAGATCATTTCTCTAAAAACAGGAACCTTTTCAGTGAGATGAAGAGAAGAAATTAGATATAAACAGAGATATTCTCTTTACTATTAGAAGGAAATAAGAAAAATGTGACCTAAGACCTTAAACCCTAATATCTTGGCTATTCACTGATTGTTCAACAAAGAAAATGAAATGACACCCCCCTGTACTGGAGTATCACTATCCGCATTATCCTGGAGTTATAGTTTTTTATTTATACACAACTTCCTATGGCAAACAAACAATATGCAGATCAGAGTGTAGATAGAACCAATAGTGCATCCTAATGTCCTACAAGGTATTCCATAACAAAACAATGCAACAAAACAGGTGGAAACTAATAATCTTTGAGTAGGTTCTCCAACAGCAATCACATTTCAAACTATATAATGTGGGTGTGTTTGGTCATGATGAACAAGAGAACAGTTCAAAATAAACATATCAAATCTAATAATCTTTATCTGGGTCAGGATGCAAAATCTCATAAGAATCATAAAACAAAAGAAACCAAAACAAAAGGAAAAAACAAAATACAGAATCTGAGTGCTTGGTGGTTATGGTGAACAGATCAAGAGAATAGCAATTGAAAAAAATAGACATACCGATTCATCATCAGATTGTACATCATATTCTTCATCATCATCAGGTGCATCCAACTGATGCTCTATTACAAATGAATCAAGTTAAGTTAGTAAAATAAGTGACAACCACTTACACCTTAACATACATGTCTTTTACCCACCAACATCAGCTTCCTCGGGTTCATTGATAATGTCTGTATCTATATCCTTGTATTGACTACTCATGTGATGCTCAGCAGAACTTTTCTCAACCGGTTTATAAGGATCCACAAGATTCTTTGCCAGCATTGACGAGTACCTGAAAATGAAACATATTAAAAGGAAAGACCAATGGTGTCAAGCCAACTTCCAATTGCTACCAAAAAAATAAAGAAGTATTTTTTAAACAAAAATAAAATGATAAATGTAGTAAAGTATCCACCTCTCAGTTTGCCCTAAAAGAAACTCAAGCTGTTTGTCAAGTGCCTTTTTCTTCTTCTCGTCAAGCTCCATTTGGTGCTTATAAAGAACCTAGAACAACAATAGATGGAAAGGACATCAAAATTATGAAAACTTATGCAAGTAATTCAGCAAATTTAATTTTAAAAAATGCATTACCAGCTTTTCTATTTTTGTCCAGAACTTCTTAACATCCTTAGAAATATTTAGCGCAACTTTCCGTAAGCGTTGCTCTTCTTCCTGTAAAATATTCCACCCTCATGACGCAGCAATACCAAAACATGAAAGAAAGTAAGAAAGAAAAACACATACAAACACTGATGCTTTCTATAACTGTAACTCTAAATAATACAATCACATCATTGGTAACCGCAGTATGTTATTAATTCCTTAAATTTACAAAAAGAAGAGACCAGAACCTTCATCTTCTTTTCACCTCTGGTAGCCTGATCTAACATGCCTTTGCTGGCTCTCAAAGCAACTTTCTTGGCCTGAGCTAGTTTCCATTTCCTCTCTGATTCAAAGTCCTACAAAACCGAAGTACAATAAGTAAAACCATCAGAACTGAAACAGTGAAACATTACTACATTTAAAAATAAAGAATTACAAAAAGAAGATAGAAGATTTTGAAGGTAAAAACAATAGATACCTTTGACAACCACACCATCTCTTCTAATACATGGTCCCAATGAGTTTTCGGTCGTCGAGGCTCCTTTGGAGCTTCAAGTGCCTGATACAGCAGAAGATGAGAAAAGAAAAATAGGAAAGAATGATTAAACTAAGTTTGAAACTGTTCTCGTCAAGCTGTAGGATGATTTCTTCTTCATCTTTTATACTGTTCTACAATGATTTATTTTCTTTCTTTCTCAAAACTCTTACATACTCTATTTCCTTTTTTGATGGCAGAATAATTTTATTTACATGAAGAGATACAATTACAAAAAGAAAGAAGGATAGGAAATCCTTGCAAACTAAAAAGACAAAACAAGCAACATCAATAACTA
>NC_029793.2:3811204-3812618 GCF_000816755.2 Arachis ipaensis | reverse complement strand
AATCATGTCCACAAATGCAGAACAAAAAGACACATAAAAAGAATGCAAAAGATCAACCTCACAAAAGTTTCCGCTCAATCTCTCAACATATATAAAGAAACCCGTAAAAGAAGGCCATGAGCTTGGCCCCAAAGCTGACACAAGCTGCCAAATCTCATACCAAATCAAGTAAAGTGTCAAAGGATAGGCTCCGCTTTTTGGTGTCCCATGAAATAAAATACAGAGACATCGAAACAGTAAAGATGGAAAAATCTATCTCCACTCTCCCATATTTTGGTTAAATAAACATACAGAGAAATATGTCCTGTCTCAAGCTATAAACAGGTTAATGTCTCCCTATATCTATCATTTGTGTCCCAGCACCCTGGAGTTTCTGCAAATCGAAGTTCTGAAGAGCCAAAGTGACTTCACTTTTTACACTTCAAGTCATTCTCTTCCCTGAGTTCCCTCCCTCTTCCAAATCCAAAATCTCAAGCATCCCCTTAAGAGAGTTTAGCTCAAACCAAACACACCACAACAGCAGCATGGATTGCATGTTGCAATACAAGTTTATCTTATACACTCACTTGTCTAAGAACCAAAGGAAACATACCCCACCAAAACATGGCTGATGCAACAAATTCATTAGAAATACTTTAATACCAACAACTAAATTATGAGCAAGCACCACACATCCACAAGGGTTTTAAATTGCGGTTGCAGCTGCGTCTGCAGCATAACGGCATTGCAGCCACAACCATAACAGAAGCTATGCCATTCTGGGTTGTTCATCAGAATTTTTTTTTTGGACAAAAATAAAATAAATAAATAATATTTTCTTCTTCCCATACTCATGCAAAAAAATAAAAAAAAAAGCTGCAGTCAATAATATCTAGCATACAATCACACACACTCTCTCACTGACCTGTGCGGTTGGTTTACGGAAGTTGAGAACAGAGGACTTATGTTTCTTCATCTTTTTCTTCTTCTTCCTCAGTTCCTCGAAGACAGAAACAGAAAAAGCAAGCTCCGCCTTTTGCAATTTTCACTTAGATTCGTGGGATGAAGAAGAAGGAGAAGAAAACGTTGGTTGCATCAGAGCATTGCATTTGTCGCTGTTGGGTAATTTGGGGGTATGGTGGTGAAAAAATTTCTCTTTTTTTCTTTTCTTGTTCGGAGTGACAGAATGATCTCGAAGGAGAAAACGGGTAATTCACGTAGAAGACTGAGAGATGTCATATGTGCGGGTTTTGGAACTTTTTTTGTTTATTTTATTTTGGGCTTTTAATGGGCCCTTGTGATTTTTTGTTTAATAAACAATACTAATTTCTACGTTTTTGATTTGCTACAGAAATTATTGGAAAGTGTTGGATACTTATTTTGTGAATTGTTATTTAGATTCATTACCAAGATTTTACTCAGAATCTCGTGTTAA
>NC_029793.2:3808739-3811158 GCF_000816755.2 Arachis ipaensis | reverse complement strand
CTTTTTTATTTTGATAGATAAACCCTAATTTTATTTATTAAGTGCTATTTATTTCCAGAGAGTGCAAGTGCTGATTTTATATGACATTATTTAAGTCACCAAAAAAAAATATGACATTATTTGGGGAGCTTTTAGGTTTGTAGCTGAAAATTAAGACAAAACCAGAGATAAAAAGTGACATCATTGTATTTTTAGAAATGATATTTGTACAATGATGATATATCCACTACTCATTATTCTTTCTTTTCTTTGTTCGTAACTACTATTTTCTTTGCAATAAATGGTATGCAGTAGATCATGATTTTTTTGTTAATCCAATTAGACTTTTTTTTTTTTTGTTAATACATACAACATAAGAAGGATACTTATTTAGTAGACTTCTATCAGCTAGAATGTTAATCCAATTTCAAGTTGACACTACTTTGAATTTTAACCCACAATCTCTTATCTCTCTTCTCCCCCTCTATATTCATTAGGTCAAGAGTTAGTTCTAAACTGAGTTACCGAATTTTATTATAGTGTCTTAAAATCATAGTATCTAACATAATGAATTACACTGTCATGAACCTAGTTACCTAGATATGATTAAACCTATTGAATTATAAAGTTGATGATGCTTAAATTTAAACCAACACACTGTAAATGAGAAGCAAGAGATAGACAATGATATAGACAGACAACACAACGGAGGACTTGAAAACATGAGTTTAATTTGGTGGGAGTTAATATAAGGTCTGATACAACATGTTCCTTCTACTCTTGAGGTTTACTAATGTTAATCTTGTGAGAAGTAAAAGTACTAAACAACCAAGATTACACTGGTTTTATGAAATTTCCAAGGAAGAAAATCAGAGAGACTATCATCAGCAATATTATTATTTATTTATGAGCATTTGCCTATGATTTTATCTACTTCTCTTAGTTTGCACAATATCCCTGCTGCTCGGGTAGGTCAAGTAGTTAAGTGCCCAACTTCTTATGAAGTGTCAAATGTAAAAGCTTACATGAATAGATAAACCATAACTAAATGGAAAAGCACATGGTAGAAGAAACTAGTCACAATCAATATGTGATGGTTGGAGGTTGGACAGATAGTATAAACATGCATATACCATGAATTTTCTGGTGTACATGCAAAATTGCAATCTTTAACTTCGCTACTAATTTAAATTTAGATGTACAGTAGCCCAAATAACATAATGAACACCTAAAGCACAATTATGGTCCTTAGTAAGGATAAAATATTATTTTGGTCATCATCTAGACTAATTTTTAATTTGATTTCTAATTTTTAACCCTTCTATTTCAGTCTCAAAAAGTTTCAAACGGTTCAATTGTCCCCAATTAAATTTGACACAAACAATTAGCATATTTAAAAATCAATATAATGTTCAGTTTTGGTATATAAGTAAAATTAACTTACCAATGATCACTAATGTAAAAGCTTCCTATTAATTATTTCAGTCAAATTTAAAACAACATTGAATCCAATTAAAATTGTTAGGAACTAAATTAAAATTTAGCCCCAACATTAAATACCAAAACAGTACTTTGCCCTCTTTAAAAATTTATGTCTACAGTAATTCAACCACACTCTATATGAGTTTATCAATTACCTTCATTCCTTTGCTTAAAACTATAGCTAATTCCAAATTATTAGTTTTTTTATTTTTGTAGTTTTGGTATATCCTTCTCAGTTTTCTAATTTGCCTATTGATATTATCAACCCAAATCACAAAAAAGATATAAATGCTAAAACCATGGAATGACGATTAACTAACCTTTTGTCGTTTAGGTTTAGGTTTATGCTCATGATCAAATTTGTTCTTGGGACCTTTGAATGCCATCATACTCTACATGAAATCAAATTGTGTACCGTACATCCATCTCTGTTTCATGCACGCAGAATTTAAAGATATTAGAAAACACAAATCTTAAGCTTTGTTGAAACAAGAGTTAATAAATGCAGATAACAAAAATACATATATGATAGATTAAGAATAAGAAATATCTCCGTAAAAAAAATTATGTTGCGTATGTGAAGTGTTAGAGTTGAGAAGATTGACAGTGCGGATGAATGGATTGAAAGAATACCTACCATTTATGATGGGGCGTGAAACACAAAGCTATGTTTAAATAACGAGATCCATATAATATACTAGAGTTTGAAGAATAATGAAAAAATAAAAAATTATTTATTTAATACAAGTGACTGATAAAGTGAAAAACTATTTAGTTAATTTGAATTTAGAGTAATTGATTCAAACTTAAAATTTAAAATTATGGAGTCTAAGTTGGAGTTTAAAAGCATGGAAAATATTTTATCAAAGCATATCCATTTTCTACAACATTATCAATTTATCATTGTCATTATAAACACACTAAAAAAAATTGACGAGCTATGCAAGTTCATCTGGTG
>NC_029793.2:3799334-3808663 GCF_000816755.2 Arachis ipaensis | reverse complement strand
AAGATGAAAATATAAATATATAATCTTTTTATTTATTAATTTTTTTAGTTTTAATAAATACAAACTGATTCTAAAAATATTTTTTTAACTATTTTCAAAAAGACCTAAACGAAAGTAAAAACACTTTTTTTTTTATTTGGTATTTACCAAACAATAAAATTAGATAATTCTCAAATACCCCTCTGAAAAATTTGACCAAATCAAGTCTAAATTAATCCACTGACATCATATTGCCAATCGAATTACAATAAGAAGAAATTCTTTATTAATTTATTATTATGCACTTAGAACATTGTTTTCTACATTAAATTTAGAATTTGACATGTTTTGGGAAATTACTATTTAGAAATTAGGCATTCCTATTTCCTAAAATATGAATGGCTCACGTTATTTATCTAATATTACATAATAAATAATATAGTTCACAAAAAATAATAATAAGAAACAATATAAAAAAGCATTCATTGATTCTTGAATGAATCTAAAATGCTAAACTAAAATAATCTATCCTACTTAGGCTTTCTCTTTTCATGTCAACAACTCCTTCGGTTTTATTTGAGAATGGCCCCACCTTAAATAATGCTATGGAATTTAGTGTTCCGAAGCTAGCATTTTCTTCAGCTCTTTTTTATTTACCTGAAAATTTATACGAAAAATAATTAATTACCCAACTTTCTTTCTTAATTTACCAAAAAACACATTTCTTATAAGAAAAAGGACTCATGTTAATGAAGGAAAATGATGTGGATTACAAAGTAAACAAAAAGAAAATGTGAATTACCTTCCCCATTGCATTGCGAGGGAGTGAGTCCCAAACAAAAAGTTTTGTTGGTATCTGAGACAATATAAAACAAATAGAATTGAGACACTTAGATATAGGACATACATTTTGATTAAAATTACTGACAAATACGTCCCTCACTTTTTATCTCGAAGACAAATAAGTTCTCGAGAAATTAAATGTCTCGTATTTTAGAACGTCAGAGATGTTTTTATATTTTCAATTAGTCAGAGATTTGTGTGTCTTTGAATTAAAAAGTTAGAGATCTATTGGTCTTTTTCTCAAAATTTTAAGATAACATAATAGACTTGGCTAAAGTCCTAAACTATATACATGAAATATTTCTAAGAAAATATGATGAATCTAATCCATATTCACAAGCATCATCAATCATCCAACAATACCTTGTAAGGTGCAATTTTGGGTTTGGCCCAGCTGGATAACTCTTCCAGGCTTAGAACAGGCTTTGATTCTTCATCTCGCTTTCTCTTGACATCAGCCTCTGGTACAATAATCGCACCGACAACTTCCCCGTAATCTTTGTCAGGTAAACCCAAAACGCAGCATTCCGCGACAGCTTGATGCTGCAAAATGGTTCTGATTGTAAAGATCACATTGTTCCTTATATTTGGCCATTTGGTTCCATTATTATGCAACTATATATAAGTTAATTAGTTAACAATTGCACCATAAGATAGAAAAATGAGCTACTTGCCTCTAGTATAACTGATTCAATTTCTAAGGCAGATAGTTTGTAGCCACCAGCCTTGATTATATCAGCATTAGTACCTGATAATCAAGCGGAGTTTTACAGTTATTCAAGACAGAAATTCAACATACTAGAACTGCATAGAATCCCAAAGAAATGAAAATGGTAATTGTTTGTGCTGATAATAGCTCCATAAAAAAGTTGGCATACATATTATTGAAGTATACAATTACACATAATTCTTCTGTGTATAATCTAGGTTCTATCATTACCTAAGCTAATCAAGACAAAATTGACTTACGAATTCTCAACGTCTCATACATATCTAAATATGTTATCAGTAAAATTTGTCAAAAAATTTAGGTAAAAAACCAAATGTCCTAACCCTAATTATTTGGAATTTAGGAAAGTGGTTTCTTAGGGACTGTTGCAACACTAGCATGGAATTAGCCACCGATACAATTATCATGTTAGGCTGCTTACATTACCCCTTTTGAGTGCTTTCCCAGACCTTATGTTAAGGCAAGATGCTTATGCACCTAGCTGCCCTTTTTTTTTTTTGAGATTCATTTGGAACAATGGAAAGCTCAAGCTGAAAGATAACATCCTAGAATTTTGGAAGTAGGGTACTAGGTATATGAAATTAATGCATGACAGGTGACAATGTGGTGACTGTTACAATTAAGCATATAACAACCACCATATATAGATAGATAAATAGATAGATTTCCTTACGTCCTAGAATGATGTAGTATCCATCTTTATCCGTAGTAACTGCATCCCCAGTCTTAAAGAATCCATCTTCAGTAAATGATTCTTTCGTTATCTGCATTGGAATCATAAAATCTCAGGAGGGAGACATCACATTTCCTTGACCATGCTTTATCTTTGAAATGCAGGACTGTGCAAATCAAATTAAATCTACATTCCTTTCTCCTGTGCTCCATCTTTTAGCATCACACAACTTTCTATTGCTAAAAAACAATCTGTCGTCTTAGGATAGTATGGTACATGCATGGTGGGGGAGCAGGGTATTACATAAGGATGAACAATTGAACATAGTTTATGTGGTGCATTTAACTACTATGTCAGAGAGTACCTCCGGAAGTTTCCAATATTCTTTAAAAGATGAAGGGCTTTTAACACAAAGCTCCCCCACTTTAGTCTCTTCTTTCCCACTGTCCTCATCTGAAAGAATCTTGACCTATCATGCATAGATAGAAAGCAACATTAAAATTCCATGTGATATACCTTACATGTTCACATCAACAATACATGAGGCAACAACACAAGCAGCATAGAAGAATTCAATTCACCCAGGCTTCAGATATGAGTATTTTTTTTAGAACATAGAGCAAGTTTAATTTCCTTAAATATGTGCTTAGAGCCTTAGACTTTTTTTTCTTTTTCCTTTTTGGAATAAATGTGCGTAGACAATTACATAGCCTGATCCTCATAATGTTTTGTTGAGGCTATATTGTCAAACAGATTTTTGCATCAATGGAATGAGAAATCGCAATGTCCATATACTAATCTAAAGTCAATAGTAAATATAAAGTTGCAAGCTAAACTGACCTCTATACCAGGAAATGGTTTGCCAACAGTGCCCGGTTTACGCTCTCCTTTCAAAGGATTTGACAATGCCATGACAAACTATGAACATTAATATAATAACATAAGATGCTTTAAGAATAACCATCACAAAATTATTGAGGGCAATAGTGAAATACATTGTTAGTGATTCTATGCAAAGTTGAAAGCTGAACAACTTAACAGGTAGAGGGTACTTACTTCAGTCATGCCATATCGCTCCAATAAGCGATGCCCGGTGATGGCTTCCCATTCTTGCATAACAGGTTGAGGGAGTGCAGAGGACCCACACATCTGAATGAAAACATGATTCAGATTCGGGCATGAAGGTATTGATCAACAACCAGAAAAAATGCAAGACAACACAACATAAATGGCAAAGCATCATGCATGCTTAGTTACACACTGAGAAAGTCAATCATTAAAATAAAAAATCATAAAAAAAAATAACACTTTATTTTCACAAATTCAATCAATTGTTCATTTATCTTCAAACAATTTGTCACGGTTGCAATTTGTCTCACCATAAGACGCAAGTTCCGTGCAGCAGATGCTGAGGTGGCTTGTAGCTCAGGATCCATTGCATGATAACCTTGTATCAACCGGGTGTACATAGTTGGAACCTTAATTCACAAAAGGATATAATGAGAACAAAATTACTGTTCATAGTTGATACCACATGCAGAATTTAAGCACACAAAATAGTTCAAGTAAAGAAGCATAAAAGAGAATACCATCATATGGCCCATAAATTGTATATTTTATGATTATAGCACCAAATAGAGTTCTGTCTTCAGTTCGGCTTACATTATATTATATAGGATTGTGTAGTGCTAGGCAGAACTATACTTACTCCAGTGAAAACAGTTATAGCATCATCAACCTTAGATCCTTCGGATGGATATGACTCACGCCATCTCTGCCAAATTCCCCTCACACTAAATTTTGGCATAAATTCAACCTTCAACAGGACAAAATGGATTATTAAATACATAATATCATCAATTTAAAAGGGATACAACTAACTTAGAGGTTACTTGCACATGTATTTTCCTTTTTTGTTTGTTTTCTCTAGATTTGTCTTTGGTTTTGTAAGCAAGAGTGAAAAAGAGTATTACCGAGGATCCTGCATAGAGAGGGGCAAATAAAGCATTGAAAAGTCCATGAACATGTATATCACATATGTTAAGGACTGACATCATAAAGATGTCCGAAATCACATCTTCAGCAAATAATCTACTGATGATCATACTTTTTTAATAATAAAATGTAGAATAATATATGCACCAAAAACTTTCAAGGATATGATGCAACGGTAGGCAGTGTAGAAACTTATCAGCAGATGTATACTCCCATGCATTTGCCAAGGTTTGGACCTAAAATCAACACAAAGTTGAGGGGAAAATATTATTGAAAAACAATAAAAATATATAGACGGATTGACATAGTTATATCAACAAGGCTTGAATTGCATTACAATTAAAAATAAGTTATTAAGCAGCACTGCAGCATTACTAGTATTATTTGATATTTGTTAATCACACCCAAAAAATTTGCAAAAACATAGAACTGGTGTTCAGGGAGATCATTTTTATCTCAATAAATGAAACTGATGTACCATTATTCCATGATATTAGACAATCGAGACAAATCATCGACATACCTGGGCAGCAATGCTTCTGTGAGTATGAACCACTCCTTTAGGTTTACCTGTTGTCCCACTTGTGTACAAAATCAGTGCTGGATCTTCACCTATGTCAATGGATGAGGAAAACAAATTATGAGAAACAACCATCAGCTAGGTGCTACCAAAAGGTTTTCTATTTTATCCAAGTGGGAAAAAAAAAATTGAAATTGTTATTTTCTTACTTGGTTTTCCAATATTGTCCCGGAAAATTCTATCAACATCAATTTCCCCATTTTGTGAATCTTCATCACTGCTTTTCTCTGAGGACTTAGTGAGAACAGGTGGGAGATGAAAAAACTGAGAAGAGGTTTTATTGGCAAGGTTTTGCATTAATTCACTATGATCTTCAGTACTCAGTATTGTGGACACATCCTACAGACAAATTATCATCAAATTTCTGTTAAAGGTTGGATCCATAAAGCAGAAGTTGAGCACAAAGGCATGTAGAATAAATAAATGGATCAACTAATTTGTTTCCAACATATAACCAAATCTTGCTTCCATAGGTCCATAACTCGTATAAGAGAGATCATCTTGGCATATTCATACAACCTTTCTGTAAATTGAGAATGAACACACTTGCAGAAGCAACAAACTGGACATAATAATGACAACAGAAGCATGCAAAGAGACTAATCCAGAAGCTACTATGGTTATTGTTGTGAGTTCAGATGAACAACAGAGGCCAGAATAAAATAGTTCAGTCATGTCCCAACATCCAATTAGACTAAATCTATCAAATCAGTAGCGTACTTTCATATGGACAAACATGTACAAATAAATCAGCTATATGAAAGTATAGATAACAGATACCAAAAAATTATAAAGAAATAATTAATTAAACAGTCCTAACAGGAGAAAGTTCACAAGCCTTTTGAACACTAAACAAACAAACAAAAATGGTAGCCATATAAAAAAGGGAGGCTTTCCAAAGCATACCGAATTATTAATCACATGTAAGAGCTCTGGTTCTGGATAGCTTAGTGCAAGTGGAACAGCAACACCTCCACTAAACCAAGTCCCAAGTACTCCAGCTACAAATTCGGCAGAGGGTTTGGCTACAATTCCTATCCGAGCTCCACTAAGGTTTCCCTGCATGTTGGTATTGCCAAAGATTCATAAAATGGTTCTTTTTCCACCTATATGTGGATGCAGCACGGCATTCCCATAGTTCCACATAAGCATAAACATCGAATTATGGAAAATTTGCACCATGCAACAGCAACTTTGTTATTGAATTCAGTTGAAGTGTAACACATGCATGTCTTAGGGTATCTCTTTGCCCTTTTTGTAAAAGGAAACAACTATACTTGTAGCTTACTTTTGTGGTTTGCTTCTGCCCATGTTTATTTCAAAGAAGATGCCATCTCTGACATGCAATGAGATTAAGCATCCTAGCTTCATTTCTACTATACTCTTATTCTTCAATATTTTTTGTTTTAATGTTCGATGTTTTAATGTTCGAAGATACCTTGCCCTCCATTCTTCTTGTACTCTCCTTTTTTTTTTAACGAATAATTTTACTCTTCAAAGAAAAATAACATAATTCTTCATAGTTAAGCCTTATGGCTCTCCTGTTGATCACTCTGATGAAATGCTAAGCAATAGTATTATTTTATCAATCAATAGGCAACAAAAATAAAAACTAAAGGTTTGACTCACTGTCTTTACATCACTGCCACACAATATATTAGATATCTTCTCTGCGGACAAGATTAGTTGCCTGTAACTATAACTCTTCTGGTCAGCTCTGATAGCAACACTTCCATGAGTTGCAAGTTCGTTCTTGGCAACTGCTTTGAACACCTCCATAACTGAAGCAGAATGAGAAGCTGTCTAAAACGAAGGAATCATTCAGTCAATCAAATAAATGGATTCATTAGATATTAACAATATATAAATTCTTTAACCATAGAATTACATTATCTAATTGATATCTGTTAAAGTGATCATTCAAGTTCAATAAACTGATAACTGCTCAGAACCAAGGTGGCCGTTCAACATTTCCAGCACAGGAATATCAGCATCATCATCAAATCATCACAAAAATCAAAGTAAATATCATCTTATTGGATAGAGTCCATCTACTACAAACTGTTACCCTAATACAGCATCTAGATATAAAAGCAGGTACAGTTAGTCCTAATCACAACCGAAGGAACCTTTTACAGTTTTCTTCTTCCTTTTCAAAATACAAACCAATGGTTCAGAAATCAGTAACCAAAGAGTGTAATTTGATCATAAATATTGCACATGCAAAATATCGGTCCAAATAACTCAACTCAGATTTGTACATACTTACAACTTGATCAAAAATCAAAAACGAAAAATGTTAACTTAATTGACCATACATGATCATTAGCTAATAGCTACAAGGGAACAAAGCTCTACAAAAGAAAACTTCCAGGTAAAATTACTTACCCCAAGGCCATTTATTTTCCCATTTTTCTCATCAAATTCAACCTAAAGAGATGATTTTTCTCATCATGATGTAGAAGAAACCAACACAAACCAATTACAGCTGCATTGGGAAAGGTGACACCCCAATAACACACTCTATCAAATTCAACTTCAAAACTGAATTTTTCATATACCCTTTAACCCATATGACACAAAAGAAATCAAAGAAGAAACAACACTAGCAAACAAAAAAAAAGTTTCATGTCAGAAAGCCAAAGAGAAAGAGAGAGAAAACAACAAGGACCTGATGAAAATGGAAACTCACCCAAGTGATGTAGAAGCTGAGAGGAACGCGAGCTCAGAAGCGGTGGAAGAAAGTGAGAAAGTGAAGGTATGAAACCATAAGAGGTGATGCACTTATGGAAGCAGAGGAGTGTGAGGTGTTTGTTGAAAGTCTTAAATGAGCAACTCATTTAGTTGAGCAAATTAGTTATTGATCGGAAAAAGAGTTAGGTGGGTAAAGATAATAAACACACGTAAGTAGCAATTGGATTTTTTCGTTTTCGGTCAATGTTGTTTGTGAGACTATTAATGTTGCTGTGTGCTGTTGTGGGTTTTCACTTGCTATTGAGGTGCCACATTCAATTCTGAAACGGAAACGGTGATTTTGTTCTAAATTGTTCGATTTATTCATAAAGAGGGTATTTGGAAAAGGGGTTTATTATTGGTACTGCATACCTATAACCGAATGAATGAATGAATGTTGTTGCTTCTGTTATAAAGTATGCATTCTTGCACTATTATTGAACGTGTAACATTGAAGATGGGATCTTGTCTTGTGTTTGATTGATATATATTGCAGCCAGAAAAAAAATATATCTACTCAAAAGAAGATATTAAAAACATCTTCTCATAAAATGATAAAAATATGTGTTAAAATTATAATTTTTTTATTTAGCTACACTTTAAATAAAAATAAAACATTTATAATAAATTAAATCTATAATTCATCATCTAATGATAAAAAAATATATCTATTTTCATATAAAAACAGCTATAAATCTTTTATTGTAGTATAAAAAAAAGTTAATTAATACAATTATTATTATTATTATGTAATGGGGGTGGGGGGTTGGTTAAATGATCAAAATGTCAAAAACTCAAGATAGTGTATATACTATATAGCTCACAAAATTTCTAAACAATAATATTAATTGAAAATAAAAATTATCAACAATTAAGTAAATCCATTTGTATTGACAAAAATGTTGAGTTAACAATTATATGAAAAAAAAGCACAAAGAAATTGTGTAATAACAAAGGAAAAATTAAAACACATAATTTTTTGTTAAAAAAAAGACATGAATTTTAGTTGCATAATACAGAAATTATATGTTCTTTTTTTATTTTATTTTTTTAAAATTGTGTATTACTCTAAAAAAAACTTCTTAATAAATCCTCCTAAAATTTGTGTTTTTTCTTAACAAATTTCTGTGTGTTCTTTCTTAGGTTTCTATTCAAAAAGTTATGTTTATTTTTAAAAAGTTCTTATATTTATAAGCAGAACATTTATGTGTTTATACTCAATAAGTTTTTGTGTTTTTTTTTTGTTTTTTTCAAAAAATTATATTTATCTGCAAAATTATTTTGTATTTATCATCATAAAATTTTAGTATTTATTAATAGATTTATGTATTTTCTTCTTTTATTTCTCTTGAAAAATTTATGTCTATCTTAAAATATATCTGATTTTATTATGGTAAAATTTATATTCTTTTCTCAATAATTTTTTTTAAGATTAAATTCAAAAAATTGTGTTTATCTTTAAAAAAATTTGTGTTTATCGTCACAAAATTTCTATGTTAAATATAAACAATTTTTTTATTTCTTTTTTTATAAAAATTTTAAAATTTCACAGTTCAAACAAACAAATAAATAAAGAAGAGAAAAAACATAGAAAAAGAATGAGGAGACATAGAAGATCCCAAAAATTAACTAGAAGAAGAAAAAAAAAAGAAGAAAATGAAAAAGAAGAAAAAGACAAAGGAGAAGAATTGAAGTTGGAGAAAGAAAATTATGTAGAAGGAGAAAAGAAGGAAAAAGAGAAGACATTGAAAGTTGAGTGTGTGAGTAAGATAAATAAAAAATAAATTTTGAGGTAT
>NC_029793.2:3793697-3799204 GCF_000816755.2 Arachis ipaensis | reverse complement strand
ATTGTATTGGTGTTTGATTTAGTTACACATGATCAATGTGCAAAGTTTTAGTTAGTATATAAAGTTTAATTTTAATCTACTAACAATATAAAATATTTTATCCAGTGTCTAATTATATCCGTTCTTTTGACTGACTATTCGTGTGATAAATGTAAGAAAAAGTTACTTTTATTGTATAGTGTTATGTAATTAGACGTACATATAAAGTTACTTTATACTAATAGTGCATCAAAATTAAATTCTAGTATATATTGACAAATTTAATAATTCTTTGCTTACAGAAACATCAAAGATTTATGCTTCTGATATTTGAGATTTGACAATTTTATGTTGATATGCATTGTTGAAATATAAAGTTAAAAGGGTAAATACAATCTCCAATTTCTATTTGTTGCATCACTACTACTACTACCTATGAATAACACGACACTAAAAGTAGAATTCACAAATCTACCAAAAATTATTCGGTACACTGAAGAGTTTTTTGTAGAGAGTTCAAATGACAAGCTCAAAAGCTAAACCAGTACTAATGTAGATGGAAAACTATTATCAACATCGTATCAAACACCTGAATGTATCTTTCAAGAGATTTTTACATTCGTAACATACAAAATTACAAGACTGATGCAGTCCTCAAAAGAAGGAAAAGCCTCGCTTCAAAATAATCTGTCCATGAATACACACGGATACAGATGTTTCATTGACAATAGTTAAGACGAAATACAACGGCAATAGTCTTAGAGAAATGTTCAAGTTTTTAAGTATTTTAACTCTGGCATTTCCTACTTTTAATATTAAGTGCCACTTGTCAACAAAGACTAATGTTCTAGGCTGCTTCCACTTTCGCTACGAATTCTACTTTCAGCATTCAATAATGAACTACACATATCAGAGATATGTTTTCGGCCCAAGACAATAAATAAAAGAGTACTTCAAAGACAAAATTACCATTTCCCCTTCTAACATTTTTTTTTGTTCCCACCATATTCTTTAGTCCGGTAGGCCAATGACTAATCCGTCGCAAATCGGAACTTCATTTTAAGGTTTGCCGCTGGCCAATAAGTTACTGCATGTATAAGGCGAGATTCGAACTCTCGACACTTACTTAAGCAAACTAGTGAACTAAGCAGACCAATCCAATTTGATTTTTCCCCCTCCAACATTATTAGTTCGCACTTGCTCATTTATATTCAAGGACAAGACAAGACCGCCAATACTCATTACAGCATATCTAACTCTCACAATGAGGATTTTTTTTTTTTAAATAAATTAAAAAATCAGTATTTCTCAAAACAAATTTAAACAACATTAAATAGAAAAACAATATTTAGAGGACATGTTAGCTAAACTTTTTTCAAATTATAAAGTTTAGACCTACTTTCTATAGTGTATGTTCTATTTTCTATAGTTCATTGAAATGACAAATTACAATGTTGCATGACTTGTAAAGTTTATCCATTGTTTATGTTCCATTGGTCATTAAATGACTTACCTTGCTGTTAAATCAAAGCCCAGAATTTTTTCCTTCTGTCATGATTTATACATTTTGCTCACTGTAACTTATTCATTGCTGAATAATTGAAATGAAATCTGAACAAATGTATCGAGTTATGAAGTCATTATCAGTGAATCCCTATTGCTCTGAAGATGCCAAGGAAGCTATGGAAGCTGTATGGGATTTTTGTTACATACTGAGTCATTTGAAAGTGATCTATAAGAAAAACTCTCTGGTCTATGAGGTGACCACAAGTGTGTTTCAAATTCAAGAATGGAAAAATATTTATATGTAGCAAAAACTTTATAAATAGATTGAAATTCCGAATTATTCTCCAAGGAATTCTCGATTAGACACTTTATTTCTGACAAATTTAATACCTAAAGACATCAACGATTCCTCCCGTCAAACGGATTGCTCCCACGTATGTTGACAACTAACAGAAAAGTGATCCATGGGTTGGTCCCGGCCACTTTGGCCCTGGCCTGAGACTGAGGGAAGTTTTCTTGGTAAGAAGAGCACAATTATAATATGGAAAGCAGTCTTCACCCTTGGAAGCATTTAAATATATACACCAATACACAATCAATTTGCTTTCATACAAAAATACTGCAACTAAACAAACCAACACAATCTAGAGCAGGACTGCCTAGAGACCTTTAACAACTGACGTTATCTTCGCTTCTCCTTAATGCGACTTAACAAACTAGTCAGTTGATAACCTCACCTTCATGACACAGCCAAAACGTGCAGCGAAAACATAACTAGGGAAGATGATTGAACTTTCTACAAGGTACATAAAGAAGGAAGATACGAGGTTTTTGTGCATATTAATTCCAAAATCATAAGTGTGACATCAGTAATGCTCATGAATCTGCAACAGACAGGTTATTCTCATTTTTGTTTCTAAAAAAACACTTGTAAAACTTTACTCTCTAGACAGGGGCAAGGATTCCGGGGGAAGTTCGACAATACTACAGTTCAGGGAAGAAAACAAGGGCTGAAATAGGCACCCGACCACAAAATTAACAGAAAATACACTGTTGAAGGTACACTAAACGGGGTTTTGTAGAGAGTTCAAATCATGATAAGCTCAAAAGCTAAACTAGTATTACCATTTCAGATGAGATCTCAAAGAAAAGTCAGGCCATGGATTTTTTCTTCTCTGCCTCGAGTCTCTGCAGCTCTGCCAGCCTTTGTGCCCACTCTCTTTCTCTTGCAACTGCTGCCATTTTGCGCTCTATCCTCTTCATATTTTTTCTCCGTTTAGCTTCTTTCATCTGAGCTATCCTTTTCTTCCTTTCTGCCTGTAAATGCCAGAGAATTCCACATTGAAAATAATTAATGGAGGTGGAAAACTATTATCATCATAGTATCTAACACAAACTTAAATGTATCTTTCAAGAGATTTTTAAATTTTTAACATACAAATTAACTCATGCATGACATTTTATGTACCATGTTGAGTATCAAGCCAAATATAATCTAATCCCATTGTATTACCAAATTTTCTTTTAACTTATAACTATCACTTGAGGAAGAGTTCCCCAGCTTCTACATTGGACTTATAAGTTATAATACAAATGCTTGCAGGTGTTGGGAGTACCCTGGTCTAGGAGCCAAAAACAAAATGTCAATTTCTTGACAATTATTAAAGTGTCCTCTTCAAAACAAAACAAGATGATGCCCTCACACTTCCCCAAACCACTTCCAGAGAAGAATAGCTATTCATTTTAAAGCTACCATCCAATCCTCACACAACCAACAAACAGAGCAGAAATGAATTTCCTAGCCTGCCTAATTTCTACAATGTTCCTATTACACAAACAAAAAGGAAATATAGTTATTTTTGCTATTAATCATAAACCCTAAATACTATTGCGGACTACAATTTAAAACCATGTCTAAACCCTCTATTGTTCAATGCCTGAATTTCAATTTTCGGGAATTAAAAGAGCGCACCAAAATAAAAGCACGGCGCAGCCTCATGCGTTTCTTCTCGTTCCTCCTCTTGATACTCCCTTCGTTTGGCTTATTCGGAAGAATGGTTTCGCCAGGAGTATGCTCAACCCAAGCATAAGGCCCTGCAAAATACACGCACAGAAAAGAAAAAATCCACAGTTTCATTACGAACAGATTCAAAAGCAAAACCACAAAAAAATTGTTTTTGAAAGAAAAGGCTAGGCTTGTGACGCGCCTTGGGGTTTCAAGGAGGCTCTCTTTCGGCGCGATTTATCAGCGGGACGGCGTTTGGGGAAGCGCGTGTCAGTCAAGCTATGGAGATGGTTCGAAAGGGGAAGATTCCATTGGTGCGTTTTGAAGAAGCAGGGATCTTGCTTCGGAGATGCGAAAAGGAGGCCACGAAACGGCGTCGTTGTGGTGGCGGCGGCGGTTGTTATGCGAGAGGTTAGGGCAGTTGATGATGAGATTGAGAGAGGGCGAATGAGGTTTCTGAGGATTCCGAATCCCATTTCTCTCTCAATTCGATTTGCACATGCAACTCTTTGAATCACTGCACAAGTGTTTTTATTTGGATCAAACTATCAAGCGTTCTAAAACGAGGTTCAGATTCAGAGTCTAATGAGTAGAGCTCGTACTTCATAGTAACAACTAACAAATAACCCTCAAATCTAATGTTTGAAATAATAATTTTTTTAAACTATTTAATATAAGAAAATTATATTTCCGACATTTTTAATAAAATTTTAATAATATTTTTAAGAACTTAGCATACAAATTAAATTCTACTTTTAAAATATGTTGTTAAAGCATAGCACATGTTAGCAAGAATTAAGTTTTTCTCTTTGAAGGTTGAACACTTGATTCGTGGGCATGTATAATACACCATTCCTCCATGGAATGTATCAATTCAATGTTCTCTCCAAGTCTTTCCTATTCTATTTAATTATTTACAATAAATAACTTTACCTTTCTTTTCTATAGATGGATGATGGTTTTACATTATTCTCTAAAGGAGCATTTTAATTTGACTATAAGGAGAGTCTCGTTTGTATGTAACTAATGTGTTCATAATTGAATTTGATATTTCGTCAGTTATTCCAGTTCAAAACTCTTTCCTGGAACTAGGATTTTTTTTTCACCGTCGCGTCTTTTCCATCTTCGCGAGCTAGTTCTTTCTGTTTCTCTCTCTCTTTAGCGGCGACGCGACGACCTGCACCTCGCAGCGGAACGAGGCCGAGTGGCGGCCAGACGCGACGCATTCCTCACCTCGATGGCGACGCGTGTGACGGCGGCGATTCCTCCCCCTTGATCACTGGCTCGCGTCCCTCTCTCCCCCTCCTTTGGGTGCGATACGATGGCGACAGCGACGCATGTGACGACGGCGACTCCTCTCCCCTTGGTCACTAACTCGTCGTCACCCCTTCTTCTCTCTTTTCTACTTCTGCTTCTACTTCTTCTGTTTTTTTGGCTTTTGTGTCTTCTGCTTCTACTTCTGTCTTTGTTTCTAATTCTAATTTTGATTTGTTTTTTATTTTATTTTATTGTTGTGTGTTGATTTTGTTGGTGAATTTGATGTTGTTTAATCTGATTTGATGTTCTTGAATCTGATTTAGTGTATTTGGTGGTGGTAAATGTGCTGACGGTGGTGCCCGTAAAAGTACTGGTGGTGGTGGAGGGTATTTTTGTCCATAAAAAATTAAAAGGACGATTTTAATGTGAAATAAAACGTTTAAGACAATTCTAAATAAAAAATTATGTGAAGGATGATTTCAATTCCGACCCCACACGTTAGGACCAAAACAATACTTATCTTTAAAAAATAGGACTATAGAAACAAATGAATAACCGACTTATTTCATGTGTATTTTAAAAAATCTAAAGTTTTTTTTTTAATTTATAATTTAGAATCCAACACATATGATGCTTTATATAATTAATCTTATAAGTTATAATTCATCTCTTTTACTCTGGCTTTTGAAATACCAATATTCATTAATATTTGTTGTCACCATTATTTCAGACTTTAAAAGTTATATTTTAGAAAATATGA
>NC_029793.2:3791900-3793684 GCF_000816755.2 Arachis ipaensis | reverse complement strand
CAATTATACAATTATAAATAAAATTGGTTCAATTATTTAAAGTCTTAAATCCACTTTATCTTTTTATCATTTTGACTATTAGTTTCATATTTTCAACCATCACCACTTTTTTATTCTCTTAAATCATCTTCTTAGTTTCATATTTTCAACCTTTTTTTTTATTTCTTTTTTAGTGGTCATTTTCTCTTCATTGAAATGTAAATTTTAAATTCTCTATTTTCTTTATATAACTCTCTATGACTCTATGTATCTTTCAATTTCATTGTTTCTATTTTTGATACTTTCAATTACAAATTTTAATTCAAACAATTATAGTTTAAGTATTAATCTAATTTTTTATTTTCTTCATGAATATATATATTTTATTTTATTCTCAATTTAGTGATCTTTATTATTTATTTGTTTATCTTTCGTTCTATTCTAATATATGTAATTATGTTGCATATAAATTTAAACTATTAATAAATTTATTTTTTAAAAATTTTTTTACTTGTAGTGGTTAATTGAAGAAAAATCATTGCTAAAAATGATGTTACTGAAAAAAATAATTGCAGTACAAAGACCTTTTTAAAGAAAAATAGTATCGAACAATAAATGAAATAAGATAACATTACTGTTGATAATATTTATATTGGTGATGATGACAATAAAAGAGATAACAATGGTGATAAAATATGGTTACATAATAAAAATATTAGAGGTAGAAATAATAATGATGAGGATAAAAAAAGTGGTAGTAGTAATAATGAATTTTTACTCAAAAATATAAATTAAATAATTAAAAAGACATTTGATATTATTAAAAAGAGATTTTAATTGCAAAAATTGTCTTATTACCAATATTATAAAAATCATTAAAAGAAATAACACTGAAATTGAGAGACATATCTATTTAGTTTTATAATAGAATTATATCTACAATAATATGTTGAGATGATAAAGAGAAAAAGAAATGATTAAAAAGTTTTAAACGAGATAAAGAGATAGATTAATATAAAAAAAATTAAAATAAATAATTTTCCACTAATAAATAATTTTTATTTGTTGTTTTTATTTTTATATTGATTTTAATGGATAGATTTAATATTTTTATGTGGTGTTGGTACTTTTTTTTTATTTTTAGTTATTATTAAAATTATTTGTTTGGTCATATGTTTTTGTGAAAACGTATTCTTTTTTTCTGTCATCTCTTTTGTTCCATCTTTGTACAGATATTTTTTATTTAAAGATGTGTCTTGAAATTTTTTTTAGTTAATCTCTTGATTGCTATATCATCTAGATTTTATGATATTAGTTATGGTGAAGTTGATTTCTATAATTAATAAAAAATATAAATGATGTTTTAAATAAATAATATTTTTGTAATATTATCTGTTTTATTTGTTGTAACAGTGGTTGAATTTTAGTATTTTTTGTTGGGATAAATATCTTGGTAATAAAGTATTAATGTGAGCTTTTTTTAAAGTTAAAATTATTTATTTTGACTTCAAATATAAGTGTAATGTTATATAAATTTTTAATTGATATAAGTGTAAAGTTGTATAAAATTTTAATTGAGATTATGCTTTAGTGTTATTACTGTTTTGGAGTGTAATTAGATTTAAGGTAGTTGTGCCTAATATATAATTTTTTTGCTTTTCTATCAAAAAGCATAAAAATTGTAACACTTAGATATGAAATCTTTAATTTAATTTTGAATCTGTAATAATTATTAAGTTAGTAATTTATAAATGAAATTTTTATGATATGTATAATTTGATAGTATTTTTTATAATTTGAATTTG
>NC_029793.2:3778205-3791753 GCF_000816755.2 Arachis ipaensis | reverse complement strand
TTCTAATCTTCAAATTAATAATTTTTAGTGAATTAATCTTGGAATTAATAATTTAATAATTAGAAAAAGTTTAGGGACTTGTAACTTTATTAAATTCTGGCCAGTATGTAACTAGCAAAAAAAAGTGAGTTATTGAATAAAATCTCACACTAATCTCACACCATTAAAATCATCATTAATAATTATTTGATGGCTACAAATCACAAAAATTGTTGGTCTGCATTTCTCAAATAACTATTTACTACTTCCTGTGGAAAATTGCATAGGTTGGTAAAGGCATCACGTGGCATGTGACTCGGCACGTGACTAAAAAAGGACAAAAAACTGAAAGAGAGAGTTCATTTTGTTGTGAAATAAAAGATATATATAATAGAGATGTACAAATAGAAGACTCTAGTATTAAAATAATTAGCCCAATAATAATTTATATATATAATAATATTATATGTTGTAATGTGTATATATATACAAAGATAGAAAGAAGTATTAAAAATAAACGGATGACCCAATCGGTCGTGCCAAGTTATGAACTCATTTGAGTTAGTAAACTTCTGGTTTACAGTGGCATGTGATTCAATTGCACTAATATTGGTATAATACAACCCAGATGAAAGTGAGGGTAATTTTTCTAATATAACTTTCTTATTTGAATCATGAGTTGTTATACATAAATACTCATGATTTCCCTCATTCATCGTCTCAACATGATATCCATTTCGGTGAATATCTTTGAAACTCAACAAGTTTCTCAGAGACTTGGTAGATAATAGTGCATTATTTATTATAAATTTTGTTCCTCCAGGAAACAAAATTATAGCTCTTTCGGAGCCTTCTATCACATTGCCTGAGCCAATAATAGTGTTAACATATTCCTCTTTTGGCACAAGATGGGTAAAATATATATCACTTTTGAGAATAGTGTGTGAACTTGCACTATCCGCAAGTCTTATTTATAGTAGTACAAAATCAACCTTCATTAAAGGTTGGTCTTCAAATTTCTTCCTTGAAAATAAATCTTTGCATGGGAAAGATTATTAACCGCCCAATTGATAAATGGGCATTCATTTCATGTTATCCCAACACATTTTAGTATTTTATATGGACTAACGAGTTACTAAGAATGCATTTTGACTTTTGAGGCACTTTTCATTACTTGCACAACCAATCTCTGATCTTTGTCTTCCTTTCTTTCTTTCTTTTTCCCCCTTCATTTGTTGTATTTCTGAAAATGGCGGAGGCCTTGCTTGGAATTGTGCTGGATAACTTGATCCCTTTGGTCCAGAGTGAATTTGCAGCCTTTTTTGGAATCAAGGAAAAGGCTGAAGAGCTGTCACGCACTTTAGAACTCATCAAAGCTGTTCTTGATGATGCCGAGCAGAAACAATGGTCTAATCGTCCTCTGAAGGTGTGGCTGCAGCAGCTTAAAGATGCAATGTATGTGCTGGATGATATCCTTGATCAGTTGCCTACTCAATCCTCTCAACTTGGGTGCTTAACTTCTTTGAACCCAAAGAAGGTGATGCATCGTCGTGAACTTGGACAGAAGTTGAATGAGATAATAGGGAGGTTGGATCGAATTGCTCAAGCTAGGACCAACTTTGATCTTAGACAAGGTGTGAGGGAGAGGCCAAGTGAAGTAGTTGAATGGCGCCAAACTAGCTCAACTATCGCCGTTCCTCAAGTGTACGGACGAGATGAAGATAAAGGGAGAGTTGTGGAGTTTCTTCTTAGCCCATCACGAAGCTCCGAGTTCCTTTCCGTCTATCCCATTGTTGGCTTTGGTGGTCTCGGGAAAACAACACTTGTTCAGCTGGTCTACAACGATCCAGAAGTAGGTAACAATTTTGATTTGAAGATTTGGGTGTGTGTTTCTGAGAATTTCACTGTCAAGAGTATTTTGTGTTCCATTGTAGAAGCTATCACAAATGTTAAGTCTGAGGGTATGGCTTTAGATGTAATGGAGAAAAAAGTGAAAGAATTGCTACAAAGTAAAAAGTATTTACTGGTTTTGGATGATGTATGGAAAAGAAGCCAAGAAATGGAATTGGGATTAACCCAAGACAAATGGGATAAATTAAGATCCGTGTTGTCTTGTGGATCTAAAGGCTCCTCCATTTTAGTATCCACTCGTGATAAGCATGTTGCAACAATTATGGGAACATGCCAAGCTCATTATTTGGACCGTCTATCCGATGATGATTGTTGGTCCTTGTTTAAACTGCGCGCATTTGGAGCTGACAGAGAAGAGCGTGCAGAGCTTGTAGCAATAGGGAAGGAGATAGTCAGGAAATGTGGAGGATCACCTCTTGCAGCACTGGCATTAGGAGGTTTGATGCAATCCAGAAGCACGGAAAAGGAATGGGTTGAAGTTCAGAAAAGTGAGATTTGGAGTTTACCAGATGAGAATGATATTATGCGTGTCTTGAGATTAAGCTACTCTTGTTTAGCGCCAACTCTAAAGCAGTGTTTTGCTTTCTGTGCCATATTTCCAAAAGATATGGAAATGGTGAAGCAAGAATTGATTTATCTTTGGATGGGTAATGGATTTATTTCATCCCGGCCAAACTTGGAGGTGGAGGATGTTGGCAACATGGTTTGGAATGAATTATATGGAAAGTCATTCTTCCAAGATGTCAGGGTTGATGACTTTTCTGGCAAGATTTATTTCAAGATGCATGATTTAGTCCATGATCTTGCTCAATCAATTTCAGAGCAAGAGTGTATATGCTTGGAGAAACAAAACCTTAATGATTCTTCAAGAAACCCCCATCATATTGTTTTTCACGACATTGATAAAAGGCAATTCAAGAAGAGATCCGTTGAGAAAGCTGAATCCTTGCGGACATTGTATCAATTGAATTCATATGGATTTCCTTTCAGTTCTAGATTGATTCGAACAAATAATTCTCTTCGGGTTTTGTGCATATATGGTAGAAAGATACCATCTTTTGGGAGTTTAACTTGCTTGAGGTATTTGGAACTTAGTGATTTGAATATAAAGTGCTTGCCTGCTAGTATTTGCAATTTGGGTAGATTGGAAATCTTGAAACTAAGACAATTGTGGAGGCTTCGCTGTCTACCGAAACACTTGACGAGGATGCAAAATCTCCGACATCTTATCATTGATCATTGTGAGTCACTATCTGAAATGTGTCCAAACATTCACAAACTGTGTGAATTGAGAATGCTAAGTGCATACATTGTGAAATCAGAGAAAGGGTATAGTTTGGCAGAATTACGTCATTTGAATCTGGGAGGAAAGCTAAGCATCAAAGGCCTGGGAAATGTCAGCAGTGTATCTGAAGCTGAAGATGCCAATTTGAAGGGTAAACGAGACCTCACAGAATTGAGCTTGTCATGGTTCAGCATTAATAAGACGAAGTCGGTTGTCGGAGAAGAAGAAGTACTTGAAGCGCTTCAACCTCACTCCACACTCAAGCTGTTGACGATAAGTGAGTATGAGGGATTACAATGGCCAACTTGGATGCAAAACAATTCTGCTACCCACAATTTAGTTTCTCTTCGACTTATGGATTGTGGAAAGTGCGGGCATCTTCCTCCAGTGGGAAAACTTCCATTTCTGAAGGAGCTTCTGGTAAGATGCATGGATGAACTGCAGTACATTGAGGAAGATGAAAGTTATGATGGTGTTGAAGCAATGCCATTCCCATCTTTGGAGGAATTGGGTTTGTCCTACTTGCCAAACGTGGAGAGGTTGATGAAACGGGAAACAACACACATGTTCCCCTCTCTTTCTAAACTGTATATCTGTAAATGCCCTAAACTGCAATTGCCGTGTCTTCCACATGTTAAAATACTCGATGTTATGGAATGTAGCAATGAGCAACTGAAGTCAATCTCTAATCTCAACAGTCTTAATGAACTATATCTTAATCTAAATGATGAAGTGTCGTGCTTCCCAGAAGGAATGCTGAACAACATGACCTCTCTTGCAACTCTGGAAATAAAATATTTCAGTGAATTGAAGGAACTGCCATCTGACATCACAAAACTCACTGCTTTGTCTGATCTAACCATCAGTAAATGTGGTAAGCTGGAGTGTTTACCAGAACAGGGTTTGGAAGGCTTATCTTCACTTCGAAAACTGTCAATTCATTACTGTAAGAGTTTGGGATCCTTGCCTCATGGTGTCCGGCACTTAACTTCACTTCAATCTTTGAGTATTCGTGGCTGCCCAATGTTGAAAGAGCGGTGTAAGCAAGGAACAGGGGAGGATTGGCACAAGATAGCACATGTTCCTGATTTAGATATCTAGTAATCATTGTATGTATTTATTGTATTCTTAGTTTATACACTGCTTATTGATTCTTTTTTCTTTTTGTTGTGTATTTGCATTATCATGGTTTCAATATTTTGTGATGTAGTTTATCTTTATTTGTAGTGCTCTTTCAAATTACAGAACCCCCAAAACAAGAAAAAATATATTGTATCTGATTTTCAATTTTAAGGATATGAAATGAAACTCATTGTAAGTTCTGTGTTGGCCAGGTGAGTATTCAATAATCATGCATATGAATTGCTGGATCTTTTACCTCATTTGTTTAAAATACGCACGGAAAGGAACATGTATAGAATTCTTTTGCTTCTCCCTCAGTTTTTTGTTTGGCATGAACGATTTTAATTTTTCTTAATATGACAGTAGATTTTAAATTGGATGATGGGCTATTATCCAATTTATTGTCAATGCTTTTCTTTGGCCAAAGCATCAAATAACGAATTCTTATATATATGTATATATATATATAGTTTGTCTTCGGGAAGAATTCTAAAGCAATGGTGTGTTAATCTGAAACATTTTCTGCTATAAGACTGATTTTCCAAAACAAATTATTCTTATTGCCTCATATCACAATGCAATTGGCTTCAAATAGTTTCTGTCTATCCGTTCAAATGAGACTTCTATTGTGTATTGAGGCCAATAAGAAAGAAACTCAGAGCTTAGATGATTATGGTCAGTTGGTCACAGTCACTATCACTATACAGGCTTCAAAACATACATCATGGAATTGGCCGAGGCATTAGTTGCATCATCATGGTTTCAATGTGCCTTGCTAAATTGTCAAGGCTTTACTTTGGCCAAACCATCGAAAGAATTTTGACTCCCAAAAATTGTTCTCTTTAATAACTGCTAAAACTTTTAACTTCTACAAATGGTTATTTTTTCATTTTTTAAATTTGCTAGAATGGACAAAAATTCACACGCGCCGAATCATTTAATGAGTTATGTGTACACACGAATATAATGCTCCGATAGTCACTTCCATCACTTCGCAATAGGACAGTGTCTTCATTAGTAAAAATACACACATATCGAGTAAAAATACACACATATATATAACGATCTCATACAACTTGACACACTTGAAAAAATATATAAATCACTAATAAAATGATGAAATCATTACACATGTGCATTTTTATTAAGGGAGATATATTTTTTTGGCGGAATAGTGGATATGACTACCAAAATATTATATTCGTATGTACATGTGACTCATTAAATAATTAAAGCATTTTTCTGTGTAAACTTTTATATTTGTGTAGAGATAAAATTAAACTATGCTAGTATAGACATATTGGACTAATTAACTCATTTTATTGCGATAATAATTCATTCCAACCTCTATACATAGAGATATTTTCATTACAAACACATTCTGAAAATAATATAAAATATCTAATATCTAATAATCTTCAAAATCCTCCTCCTTTTTCATTTTAAACTGCAAACGATCGGAACTTCTTTATTGATTAGTAACTTTGACTATGTTTTGATTTTAAACTAGTCTTATGTATTATATATTGAATTCCAACCTCTTGTATTATTATTAATTATGTTCAGGTTTTCCTTTTCCTTTTCCCTTTATTAAGTTTCGAAAAAAGGAAGGTTTTTCTCTACAGAAATACGTGCATCTACAAACATGTGATACCGCATATTTTCTCATGCAATCTGCAAGAATCAACTTGCTATTATATTTCGCAAAGCATTTCCCGACACATCGATTAGGGTAGTCGTTTTTGCAATCTTGGTCAAACATAAAATCATCTCGGCATAAAGTAGTGTCTTCAGTAATGAACTGACTACTACTAGTAGCACCGTCTGAACTTATCCACATAACTACAAAATAAAATATATATTATATATAATATTAAAAACCAAGCTTATAAATAATTAATCTGGTAATAAAACGTTATATTTTAGTATGTAAGGATGCATTTGTTTGCCAACAAGCTATAGTTCAAATGGCATAGTCTCTCCATACTTACTTAAAGGTTGCAGATTCGAATCTTTCTATCTTTAAAAAAAAAAAAATGCATTTGTTTATATGCACATAACACTAAGATAAAGATACGAGACACTAAATCGTGTTTACCAAATAAGTCGTAAGCAAAAAATTGTGTTCAAAGATACTGAATTAGTATATTTTGTTTTGTTTCTATCTTGATAGAAAGGATACAGTGACACAATTTTTTTTATTTTTTTATTATTCTTATTAATTTTTCATAATTATATTTTTTATTTGGTTTAATTACTCTATTGGTCCCTATAGTTTCGTGAAATTTTTAATTAGGTCTCTATACTTTTTTTCTTTTTGATTGGGTCCCTGCACCAAATTTTTTTTTCAATTAAGTCCCTCTTAATAGTAATTGGCTTAATTTTATAGGGACCCAACTAAAAAAAAAAAAGAATTGGTATAGGAACCTAAATAAAAGGAAAAAAAAGTGTAGGAAGTAGGGACTCAATTAAAAAAATTTTGGTGCAAGGACTCAATTAAAAGAAAAAAAAGTACAGGGACCTAATTGAAAATTTTGCGAAACTATAGGGACCAGTAGAGTAATTAAACCTTTTTATTATTATATTTTTCTTTATTTAAAAAAAAATAAATTAGACTTTTATAATTTGTTTTAATTTATCACCAAAAAAAATATAAGAAGAACACTAATTTTTCTATTTTTGTTATTTATGTCTTATTTTCAGTATCTTATCTTATTCTAATCTAATATACTATAGAATATAAAAATGAAAATATACTCTTTAATTTAAATGTGTTTGAATTAATTGGAATCAAATGTACTGAATTGAGATATGGAAAAAAAAGATCTAGCATTTCAAAGGCATACACTCATAAGAGGGGGAATAAATAATTGAGATATGGAAAATAATGAACCTGATGAAACCAGAAGCGAGAGTAAGAAAATGTTTCCCAAAGATAACTTGGCCATCTTTCTATTTTCTAACAAGTTAGCGTGAATTTCTTATTCTTGATATCTTTTTTGCTTGCAAGTCCAAGAGTTGAGATATCTACTACTGTATATATAAGTGGAGAGTCATTCATTTTAGTCTAAATTAAAAGAATTTGAAATTAGTGAAACCCCACAACACGCAACATTTTAAAGAGTATTAATTTGTCTTATAATAATAATTTTTTAAAAATTTAATTATCTAATAATAAAATTTATGAGAAATTTATTTATTCACTATATGGATATTAAAAGTTTTATAGAAATTTTAAAGTTTGAAGAATGTTGTTAGTAATGCAATTGAGCATACGACACTACAACAAAAAATATTTTTGGTGATACATTTTTTAGTAACAATAATATAATGGTTATTATATGTCTTATTTAACTTTTGTTTTTGAAACAATTATATATTCATTGTTATTATTAAATATTATGATGACAATTATATATTTTTTAAAATTTTGCAACTATTTAAAAGGTCTCTACTAATTGTATAATTGCTGTTAAAACATTTTAACGACAAATAAAACATAATACCGCTAATGTCTAATTATTAAATAAATAATTAACGGCTATTTTATTGGCACTAAAAACAAATTAGCCGCTAATAATAATTTTTTTAGTAATGATATAGCCGTCCTTTCTTTTCGTGAATGTGGTGATATTCTTCCGTTAAAAAATGATTTTTTTGTTAAATATATTTAATATTAATTTCAAATTTTTACTTTTTTTTAATAATAGGAAATATTCTAACAGTGAAATAGTTACAGAAATTGTTATTTAAACAAATTCTCCAACATTAATGTCACTCTTCTTGATTTTATAGGAATGTTGATGTAAATAATTCATTAACATTGTTTAAACTTTCTTCAACAACACTTATTTGAGACCAAAAGTAGCAATGTGGTATCTTCATATATTTAAATAGCTACCCACTTGCACAAAGTGGGATTTGTCTCTGCAGATAATAAAATTTTGCTAACAAATGTTCTAAATATACTTATGAAAAGTTATCAAAGTATGTAAAATTATTATTTATAAAAGGTTAATCAACGAAGTATTGTCATGTTCAACAACTACAATTATAATGCATCCTAGTAATTATGAAAGGTTATAATTATGAAGTTGTCACGCTTGGTATTTATAAAAGGTTAATAATGGTAGAAATTGTTGTTGCTCCTTTAAAATATCTATTATTAAGATTTGTCTTTTTAATATTTGCTAGTCTACTGCATAGTTAAAAAAATTGCTAATATAGTTTTTAAGAGTACTTTTTAAAAAATATTAAAATAAAAGTTTTTATTAAAAAGGTAAGATTTTAAAACTTTCAATGTTAACAAAATTCTAAAATAAAAAAATAAAACTATATAGTTTGTTAACATTTAACCGTTTCATATCTTCTAAACAACTCTTTAAAAATAGTCTTTGAAATATATTGAGATGTCAAATGAACTAACTCGTCGTGTTACATTATGAATTCATCTCTAAATAAATTAGTCCGTACTACTTCACCCCGTCTTACTTAAAAATAGAGCCTCTCAATTTTCTTTTAACAAAGAATAAAATATTATCTTTAATTTTTTAATATATTTTTTTAATTCTACTTATAAAATTAATACTAAGAAATCAAATTTTATTCTTTCAATTATTAAAAAAATGGAGAGAATCTATTTCCCGCTATTAATAAAAGAATGGAAAAAGCTTTTACTGTGTCACTTAAGTTATATAGAAATTCTCGAACCCATGAGTTAAGAATAAGAAGTTCTTGATTACCCAGACTGGAATAACCACTTAGAATAACAAAATTAAGTATGTTTGTCGAAAAATGCAAAATTACATGGATACGATACTCGTTTTTCCAATTATGTAGCATGGCTAAGTGATCCAACTCACATTAGACCTAGTGCCCAAGTGGTTTGGCCAATAGTAGGCCAAGAAATATTAAATGGTGATGTTGGCGGGAGTTTTCAAGGAATACAAATAACCTCCGATTTTTTCCTGCTCAAACATTCTGAAAATACAAATCCATTGGCATCTTACTTAATGACGAACTGACAGACTTGACCCGTCATGTTTTTCTAAAAAATTAATTTTTAAATTTTATTAACATTAAAAAACCTATTGTATGTTTTACTCAATACTGGAACTTTAAGGAAGCACTTTGAACCGTCTAAGAAATTAAGTCCTCAATTATTATGTCCTCTACTATTTGTGGACATATTTTTTGTCATAATTATTGGCATCAAGTTCTGCTTCCAATAATGTTGTGTTGATAGTGTCAATAAAAGAATAAAAAGCCGCCGTCGCCTGTGAGCCAAGTGATGCAAGTTAGACAGACATATTTTTTGGCGAGAAAAAAATCTAGATCAACTCGTTTTTTTTGGCGAGTTAAACAAACCTATCCGCTTACCACTCCTAATGTATAGAAGAAGAGATGATGAAACATCAACTTATTAATTCCAAAATACTTTTACATGCATTGTAAAATGAATATCTACTTAGAAAGATTACGACAAATTGAAGTTTGGCAAACATTTTCTCGGTTGTTCTTTTGCTTTTACGTTGTTAAATAAAGTATCTCAGAGCAAGTGTAGTGAATAGTTGCAGCAAGAACATAGAATGAAGAATCAGAATCTTGCACAAGAAGAAAACACATTGATTTGAGTTTTGGTACAAATTAAAATTAAAGTTACATTTCATCAATTCTTAACCAGTATCTCAATGTATATTACTACACCTACTCAGAGTGAAATAGATGTCATATCCTAACAAACTATCTGTCACTAACATAATTGTAACCAACTAGTAAATAGAATTCAATAACTCATCTCAATCCTTTCCTTTGTGATTAGTGTTGATCCGGCCGTTACAAATATCAAGTCATAATTTGGTATTATGAGTCATAACTCGGCAGAACACAGAATAGTTCGGCGTTACGTTATTAATCAGCAATCAACATCATTAATCGGCAAGTTACGTTACAACCTGACCCAACGGATTATATCCTAAAACGTCTAATATAACGTCATCACCCATCAAAGCCTAATCATTGCTCCTCAATTCCGAAGACCATCAGAAAAGTAATCGACCTTACTTCACCTATAAAGGTATAGTATTCTATCTTATAGAGACATATTGAATTCTCAATACTAACTTAAGTTTCGGAGTGCCTTTGTAGGTTCACCCCCCTTGTTTCTTGCTCATGCTCTACGCAATTGGACATCCCCTCAAAATGAAGCTCGGACTTCCTCAAAGCTCAAAGATCGGCATCGAATACAACAACTCGGCGCTGACTCCCAAGAGCCGAGCTCCCCCTTCAGGTATCCATACAGGAACAATTGGCGCCCACTAACTCTTTTCGTGTATCATCGGCCTCGACGTTCTCGCTTGGAGCCATGGCTGAACAACTTCCACCCACACCATCTGAACTCCTTCAGATGGTGACCGAGTTACGGCAAGCCAACCAGCACATGGCCGAAGAAAACCAAAGAATGGCAAATCAGATTGCCAATTTGAATAACACCCGAATCGAAAATAACAACGATCAACAAGAACGGACAGAAGAAGCCGAGCATCAGTCAAGGCCGACGCATGTCTCTGAAATTGCTCGACACGAAGAAGAGCAACCCGAGCATAATGAGGAAGCTCAGCCGGACGACGAGGAAGACAACTTAGAAGACTCCCCTGGGCCGTTCATGGCCGAAGTGATGAATTTCGTGCTGCCCAGGAGGTTCACTCTGCTGACCACACTAACCCCCTATGATGGGCTAGGTGATCCGAAGAAATACATAAAAAGTTCACCTCCATAATGATAGTAAACGGTGCATCTGATAAAGTTTTATGTCGTTATTTTCCATCTTACTTAGACGGTCCTGCACTTGATTGGTTCTGTTCTTTGCCTGCAGGTTCTATTTCTCGCTTTCGAGACCTATCAAAGCCCTTTGAGGAGCACTTTGCTGGATCGGCCATCTATCTACACGACTCTGATTACCTAAACACAATCAAACAGGGCCAGCACGAAAGCCTTAGAGACTACATGATGCGCTTCACAAAGATAGCCATGAGTATACCCGATCTCTATCCCAAAGTGGAACTACATGCAATAAAAAAGCGAACTACAACCAGAAAAATTCCAAGAGACCATTGCTGTAGCAAAACCTAAAACTATGGCCGAGTTCCATGAAAAGGAAAAAGATCAGATTGACATCGAAGAACTCCGACAAGCTTGGAAAACAGACAAGCCACAATATAGAGACGACGACAAAACTTGAGACCACAAGAAGAACTTCAAACTAACTCCGCGATATGACTCTTACACTCAGTTCAACACCAAACGCGACGACATCATTAAGGAGATCTTAAATTCAAAGTTAATTAAGCCGCCAAGAAAAGCCGGTAGCTACCCAAATTCAAAAAGCGTAGACAGATCAAAATACTGCTCTTTCCACCAAAAGCACGGACACACTATTGACAAATGTGTCATCGTCAAAGACCTTCTGGAGCGGTTAGCTCGGCATGGTCACCTTGATAAGTATATCGGCGGCCACATACAACGACGAGCACCCCCTCTGGTGACCAAAACTCGGCAACACAGCATGGCCGAGATAAAGATCGACCGAACACCAATCATACCGAATAACCAAGACGTATTATTAACTGTATTTTTGGAGGTTTTGCAGGTGGAGGAGCCACAAGCTCGGTGAGAAAGCGATCTTACCGAGCTATGTTTTCCATAGAGGCCGACCAAACTCAACAACAGACACCCCCACAGCTCCCTCAGATAACATTCCAGACAGCTGACCATAACACCAACGTCACAAATCTAGACGACCCGATCATAATTTCCTTACAGCTTGGAATTCTCCTAGTCAAGAAGGTCTTACTGGACCCCGGGAGCAGCGCCGATGTTCTCTTTTATTCCACATTTCAGAAGATGAAACTAAGCAGCAACATCCTTCAACCTTTCACTGGAGACCTGGTTGGTTTCTCAGGTGAGAGAGTCCCGGTTATGGGCTCTGTGTGGTTACAAACCACACTTGGTGAGTTTTCCTTATCAAAAACTTCAGATATCCAATACTTAGTTGTTGACTGCTTTAGTCCTTACAATTTGATACTTGGCCGACCTTTCTTAAATAGGTTCGGTGCCATAGTTTCTACAATTCATCTTTGTGTTAAGTTTCCTTTGCAGGATAACACAATTGCAACCATTCACAGTGATGCCCGAGAGGCCAGAGAATGCTACAACAACAGTTTTAAAAGACCTAACTAAAACACATAGGCTCATGTGAACAACATCGTCAACTAAGAGGACCTACCCGCCCTGGCCGACCTTGATCCCAGGGCAGGAACCCTTGAACGACCAACCCCGACAGAGGACTTGCACAAAATATATTTCGCAGATAGCTCGGACAAGTTCACTTACATCGGTTCCACACTAAGCTCAGAAGAGAAGGCCTCATTCCGAGCATTCTTACAACAAAATGCCGACCTGTTTGCTTGGACCCTAGCTGATATGCCAGGCATTGATCCATCCATCATATCCTACAAATTGATATTAGATTCGTCTGTCCGACCTATAGCACAGAAAAAGCGAAACCTCGGCCATGACCGCAAACAAGCCTCTTTGGAGGAAACCAAGAAGCTCATCCAGGAAATCAGATTCACAACATGGCTGGCAAATGTTGTCATGGTAAAAAAATATAACGGTAAATGGCGCATGTGTATTGATTTCACCGATGTCAACAAAGCATTCCCCAAAGATTCCTATCCTTTGCCATCTATTGATTGCTTTGTTGATAATGCCTCTGGTTACGAAAATCTTAGCTTTATGGATGCATACTCTGGCTATAACCAGATCCAAATGCATCCATCCGATCAAAATAAGACAGCTTTTATTACTGAATATGGAAACTACTGTTATAAAGTCATGCCCTTTGGTCTTAAGAATGCAGGTGCAACTTATCAACGACTATTGGATAAAGTGTTCGCCAAACAGATCGGCAGGAACATCGAGGTCTATGTTGACGACATGGTTGCCAAAATAAAGATCGGTAACAACCACCTTGATGACCTCGCAGAAATCTTCGGACAAATCAGAAAATATAACATGCGACTAAACCCCAAAAAATGTGCATTTGGCGTGCAAAGTGGCAAATTCCTCGGTTTCATGCTTACTAGCCAAGGCATTGAGGCAAATCCAGAAAAATGCCGAGCTATTTTGGATATGACCAGCCCTCAAACTATCAAAAAAGTCCAACGGTTAACAGGGAGACTTGCTGCACT